>NC_061121.1:177757202-177804197 GCF_002878395.1 Capsicum annuum | reverse complement strand
CGTGCATACGGACCATAATGACACACCTGGATTGAGTGACATTGAATCATGGAACTCATAACATCTTAGATAGGAAATGTGGGAGAAAAACCTCATAAATCATTATAGATCATCATAGGCAACTTGACTTACCACATCAAAACTTGGAGTGACTCAGTATTTCAATAAACATGACTCTTATGGACAGGGAAGTTTCCTATAACCGACAACCCACGTGAGCTACGTAGAATACAAATATTTGCAACTCCCGTTGGCGAGAGCATCATACTCTTTGCCAGGGAGTACGACCTTAAAATTGGAATAATCACAATCGGGCTCTCTGGCCAATAATATCATCATCAAACAACCCTACAGTGGCACATAGGTTTGGGGAAATACCAAATTTCCCTCTCGGTACTAAGTACTACTCACAGACAAGCTCAGAATATGTTAGGAAATCCACCACAACATCACAAGGGTCTATCATAAAGACCAAATCAAATCTCTTTCTGATTTATCAAATCATATCAATTTGTGGATTCCTAACTCAACACATTTTAGCTCAAAATATTTTAATCTTCCTCAACATCAACAACGTATCAATGCATTGAACCATAACCGATTCGATATTTGGACAAAGATATGAAGACTCAATACATAATGTTTTCAACATTTTAACTCATCAAAACCATTGGAAAAATACCAAGACTCATTGCAACTTCAATATCAACATTTCTTAATTTGTCATCCAACTCTCATTTAGAAGTACTTGAGACATCAACCCATAGTAGGGATATAGAATTTCCAATATCAATTATAAATTCATAATAAGGAAATAGTGGAATGATAGCATAAATCAAGGCTTAACAAATTAAAACATCATACTCTTATAATCAAATACTTTTTGGACATAATTCTATCTCAACATCATATACATATCGGATGACATAATCCCATAGCTCATGGATTATAATATAAGAATATAATCATACTTCCAATTCATGGTAAAACATGTAAAATCTCATATCAATGTAATTCAACAAAAATACCGGGCACAAGATCAAAAGGTTAATCATGTTCAAAGCCCCGCATACCTAAAAATGGAAGATGAATATGAACTTCCGACTCCGGAACTTTATTCACAAAAATAAAGGGTGCTTCTCGAAGCGCTTAACATGATCAAGTTGAATCCTAAATCAATTTGAACTTTCTACGGTTCAATCAAGAGACATAGAAGGATGAAATTTGGAGTAGTAGGGTTGGGGTTTGAGCCTTAGGAAATTTTGGAGAAAAATGAGCTATTGAATACTCTTAATGGACTTAAATCCATGGTTTACCCAGATTGAATACTCTTATGGTTTACCCAGAGTATTCAATACTCTTAATTTTGGGAATGACCAAAATACCCTTAAAAATTAAATAATGTCAAATCTGTCCTTTGGAGGACTGTTTTGATAGGCTGAAGTAGATCGACCATAACTTTTTTCTCCGATGGCCAAATTGGATGAAACCAATTTCATTGGAACGAGGATTTTCATATCTTTCTGTTGATATATAGTAGCTCACCCAGATCATTATGTACAAGGAGTTATGATCTTTTAAAGTTGACCCTAAAATTCTCCTTACCTCACTATTTTTTTTCCTGCATATTTACTGTTCACCACTATTCTCGGTTAGATCGGAATGATCATAACTCATCGCTCGAGTGTCCATTTTGGATGATCCATATATCATTGAAAAGCTTATTCGATGATATACACGATGAAGGATTGCATATCCAGAAATTCCACACAGAAAAATTATTAATCACGATAAAGAACAGAATTCAACACATTTTCATCCGAGATCTTAACAAAAAAATTTTTTGGGGCATCACATCATCTGCCCCTTGGAAACATATCTTCGAATGTTCATAGGTAGGTCAAGAATACTATGAAAATGAGTATATAGATAAAAAGCATCTTGCCCAAGCATATACTCTATTATAGATTTTTTTGGATATCGTAGAAAACACACAAGCCAAGATAAACATAGCAATAAGGATTAAATCAAAAGAGAACGATACCTTTGACATGCTCAGGATTCATAGGAAAGAGGTGGGGATATTTGGCGCGCATATCCGCTTCGGCTTCCCAAGTAGCACTCTCCACAGATTGATTTCGCCAAAGTACTTTAATCAAAGGAACTTCCTTGTTTCTTAGCCTACGAACTTGAAAGTCAAAATGTCAACCGGAATCTCTTCATATGAAAGACTATCTTGAATACCCGAGCTTTCAGAAGGATCAATCACAATAGAATCACCAATAGAATTCTTAAGCATAGAAACAAGGAAAACCGAATGGACGTTAGATAACTCTGTGGGCAATTCAACCTTATATGCTACCTTCCCAATGCGATCCACAATCTTATAGGGACCAATGTAACGGGCACTTAGTTTCCCTTTCTTCCCAAATTTTTTCACCCCTTTCATGGGTGAAACTTTTAAGTACACTAAATCACCAACATCAAATTCAAGGTCTTTCCTCCTTATATCTGAATATGATTTTTGACGACTTTGGGCTGTTTTCAACCTTCACCGAATTAACTTAACCTTCTCCATGGCCTCGAACACCGTATCCGGTCCAGTCGTGGAAGCCTTACCAACTTCAAACCAACCAATAGGTGATCTACACCTTCTACTATACAAAGCTTCAAATGGGGCCATTCAAATAGTAGCATGAAAACTGTTATTGTAAGAAAACTCTATTAATGCTTAGTGCTCATCCCAACTACCTTTAAAACCAAGCACACAAGCCCTCAACATATCTTCTAAAGTCTGAATGGTCCGCTTGGCCCGACCATCTATTTGCAGATGGAAATAAGAACTTAAACAAATTTGGGTACTAAGACCCTTCTGGAAAGATTTTCAAAACTGAGAGATAAACTGAGTACCTCTGTCAGAAATAATTGCCAAAGGGATTCTATGAAGTCTGACGAGTTCCCGAATATATATTCTAGCATAATCTTCAGCTGTATACGATCAATGCAAAGGCAAGACATGAGCCAATTATGTTAGCTGATCTACGACAACCCAAATCAAACCATGATGGCGACGAGAAGGAGGCAAACCAACTATGAAGTCCATATTCACTTCTTCCCACTTCCAAGTAGGAATGCTAAACTCTTGCATCACGCCACTGGGCCTTTGATGCTCTATTTTAACCTGTTGACACATGGAAAACTTCACCATAAATTCTGCTATGTTCCTCTTCATACCGTTCCACTAATAGATTTCCCTTAAATCATTGTACATCTTGGTAGCACCAGGATGGATAGAGTATCACGTACCATGCACTTCCATCATAATCCTCTGCTTCAAGTTATCAACATTAGGAACACATAATCTTTCTTGAAGTCTCAAAATGCCATCTCTCCGTTGGGAGAACACCTCTACCTTTTGGTCTTTAACTGACTCTTTTAACCTAACCAAGGTAGGATCCCTATCTTGATTCTCCTTTACTTCTGAAACTAAAGATGATTCAGAACCGCTATGCACTCCTATACTACCCTCAGCATCACGAAGCAACCTAACCCCCAATCTAGCCAAACGATGTACCTCACAGGCCAACTCCTTCTTACTAATCTCCACATGTGCTATGCTACCCATGGACTTCCGACTAAGGGCATCTGCTACTACATTGGCCTTGCCTGAATTATATAGCACATTGATATCATAATCTTTCAACAGTTCTAACCATCATCTGTGCCTAAGATTTAACTCCTTTTTGGGTGAATACATACTGCAAGCTCTTATAGTCTGTGAAGACGTCGATATGGATACCATACAAATAATGTCTCCAGATTTTCAAAACAAAAAGCACGGCAGCTAATTCAAGGTCATGGGTAGGATAATTTTTCTCGTAAGGCTTTAGCTGCCTTGAAGCATAATCCATAACCTTGACCTTTTGCATCAATACACAACCCAAACTGACTCTAGAAGCATCGCACTACACCACAAAACCATCAACACCATCACACAAATTCAACACAGGGGCTGAAGTGAGTCGAGTGTTCAACTACTTAAAACTCTTCTCACAAATTTTGGGTCAAACGGGTTATAAGAGACACAATAGATGAAAATCCTTCAATAAAATGACAATAATAACCAGCTAGACCCAATGAACTTCGGATATCAGAAGGATAAATAGGTCTAGGACAACTCCTTATAGCCTCTATCTTTTGAGGATCAACTCTAATACCTTCGGTAGAAACAACATGACCGAAGAAGGATACAGAGTTCATCCAAAACTCAAACTTACTGAACTTAGCATAAAACCAATGAGTTCGAAGAGTTTCCAACATGATTCGGAGATGATCCGCATGATCACCCTCACTTCAAGAGTAAAAACGAATATGATCCAGGAACACTATTACAAATAAATCCAGATATGGCTGGAATACACGATTCATAAGATCCGTGAAAGCCGCTGGAGCATTAGTTAACCCAAAGGACATCACTAGAAATTTAAAATGATCGTAACGGGTTTGGAAGGCTATCTTGGGGATATCATATTCCCTAACCTTAAGTTGGTGATAACTGGATCTGAGGTCTATCTTCAAAAAGTAGCTCGCAACTTGAAATTGATCAAATAAATCATCAATTCAAGGAATCGGATATTTATTCTTAATAATAACCCTATTAAGCTGTCGGTGATCAATACACATCCATAAAGAACCATCTTTCTTACGCACAAACAAAACAGGTGCACCCCATGGAGATAAACTAGGTCTGATATAGCTTTTGTCTAAAAGATCTTTCAATTACTCCTTCGACTCTTTAAGTTTGGTGAGAGCCATGCGATACCAAGGAATGGAAATAGGCTGAGTATCGGGAAGAAGGTCAATCCCAAACTTTATCTCTCTACCAAGAGGTACTCCAAGGAGATCTTCTGGAAAATACAAAGAAACACATTAACAACATTAATTGTCTGAATGGTCGAGGTTTCAGACTTAGTGTCTTTAACCCAAACCAAATGGTGGATGCAACCCTTGGAAATCAACTTCCTAGCTTTGAGATAGGATATGAAACGACCCTTAAGAATCATAGAACTCCCGAACCATTCGAGGATAGGTTCATCAGGAAACTAAAACTTGAAAATACAGGCGCGACAATCAATAGACGCATAGAATGAATAAAGCCAATCCATACCCAAAATGATATCAAAGTCAACCATATCTATCTCAATTAAATCAGCATACATAACCCAATGAAAGACAGTAATAGGACATTTCTTATACACCCACTTAGCAATGACTGATTCTCCTACTGCAGTAGAAACCAAAATAGGCTCATAAATTAGTTCAGGATTTGTTTCAAAATTCACAGCAACCAGAGGTGTCACATAAGAAAAACTCAAATCGAGGTCCGTCAACATATAGACATCAAAATGGAAAACACGGAGCATACCAGTGCCAACATCGGGAGAGTCCTCTTACTCCTCATAAGGTGGTATAGCATAGAAACGATTTTCGCATTGATCGCCAGCAGTACTAGATGAAGCACCCTGAGGAGGAACTGGATGGGCTACGGTAGGCGGGGCACTAGTAGCCTGACTCTAGGGATAGGCATCATAACTCCACTGTCTGGCATACGAGTAGTCTCTAAGTATGTTTCCCAACTTGCCACAACCAAAACAGCCCTGCATCCCCATATAACACTCCCCAAAATTATCTTTACCATACTTAGCACACGAAGGAGGATAAGGCTGTTTTCTTACAATGTCCAGAGACTTGGAAAGTACCGATCTATTCTTGAGCTCCTGCCTGCCCCGATATACAAGAGCACTAGTTGAGGAAGGCATAGGTATAAATGGACGTCTTTGAAACTAAGGGCGAATACCTCCGAAGAATCTACTCTGAACAGACCCCTATTGCTCCGATCTGACTCTCTTAATCCCTCTTACTCTTTCTTTTTTCTTTATCTTGTCTGACTCAATCTGTTGGGCATGAATTATTAACCTAGAAAGATCAATCTCCCTATTAATCATAGCAGATCTACATTCTTTCACCACATAATTCGACACCCCAGTTAGAAACTTGCTCATACTAGTCCTCAAGTCAGCCATCATATTGAGAGCATACTTCGATAGTTGATTAAACTGAAGATAATACTCGTTAACCGACATAGAGCCTTGTCTCAAATTCTTAAACTCCTCTATCTTAGCTTCCCGTAACTCAAAAGGAAAGAATTTATCCAAGAAAACATCTTGGAACAATTGCCAAGTCACCGGATCGGTATCTTTCTCTCTACCCTTATTCCATATCTGCACCCAGTCAAAGGCAAAATCCTTCAACCGATAAGAAGCCAGCTCCATACTTTTTTCCTCGGTCACGTGTATAATCTGTGTAATTTACTTCATTTTATCAACATACATTTGTGGGTCCTCACCTGTCTCGACCCATGAAACTCTGGCGGATTTATTTACATAAAGTTATGAATTTGTGCCACTGCCAAATTATTTTCCTGCGGAGGTAGAGCGTTGTCCTGAGTATTGGCGGTAACTGCCTGGGCTAGCGTCTAAAAAGCTGCCTAAAATTCAGCATAGGATATCGTCTCATGTAACGAATCAATGGGTTGAGGTTGGTTGTTATTTCCACGAGCTCGATGGAGAGGCATTTTTTATCATAAGAATGCACGAATTAACAGCAGAAGGAAATAGTTGTAAGCATGATAGACTCTCGTAGAAAGAAAGAAATACATTTCCTAGAATGCCCTGCAGCCTCTTAATCATAAGTGTGGTGCACTACACACTGATGCTCAAGACTCTACATAACGCGACTTTTCAAACTCCATAGGACTCTTCACAACCTTAGGCTCTGATACAAAGTTTGTAACACCCCAAAATATCATCCCAAGATGCCACACGGTACCCAAGGCTACACGTACCCTCTAGCTAACTCTTTAAGACAAAACACAACACTTGGGTTCCAACACAAGAACATACACGCTACGCTAAGGATATATATATAAGTACATATCATATCACATCGCACATGGTACGGAATATCATTAGACTGTACATATATGGAATGTCTATACACAAACATACCCAACAATACACTAGTTTGGCATAGCCTCTATACAGCAAAATCAATGAGCCATTGGGACAATCCCCTAACTGACTCAATAGATCTAAGGGATCACAAAACAACAGCACCAAAACTAGCAACTTGGTCCTTGAATCATGAGGACTCACCACTGAAGGAATGTAGATGTGGGACTCGGATATAACTATCGCGGCTGCGGCTGAGTACCTGAACCTACATCATGGTAAGAATATAGCCCATAGACAAATATGTGGGTCAGCACAAGATATGTACTGAGTATATGGGGGTGCATACTAAATATAAATAATATCATAAATTTCATAAAAACTTACATACCGACCATAATGACACACCCGGCTTGAGTGACATTGAATCATGCAACTCATAACATCTTAGATAGGAAATGTAGGATAAAAACATCATAAATCATTATAGATCATCATAGGCAACTTGACTTACAACATAAAAACTCAGAGTGACTCAGTATTTCAATAAACATGACTCTTATGGACAGAAGAGCTTCCTATAACCTACAACCACACGTGAGCTATGTGGGATATCAATGTTTGAAACCCGTGTTGGCAGGAGTATCATAATTTTTTTTAGGGAGTACAACCTTAAAACTGCAATAATCACAATCGGGCTCTCTAGCCAATAATATCATCATCAAACAACCCTACGATGGCACATAGGTTTGGAGAAATAACAAACTTCTCTCTCAGTGCTAAGTAATACTCCCCGACAAGCTGAGAACACGTTAGGAAATCCACCACAACATCACAAGGGTCTATCATAAAGACCAAATCAAATATCTTTCTCATTTATCAAATCATATCAATTTTTCGATTCCTAACTCAACACATTTTAGATCAAAACATTTTAATTTTCCTCAACATCAAAAAGGTATCAATGCATTGAATCATAACCGACTCGACATTTGGACAAGGATATGAGGACTGAATAAATAATATTTTTAACAATTTAACTCATCCAAACCATCCGAAAAATACCAAGACTCATTGCAACTTCAGTATCAACATTTCTCAATTTGCCATCCAGCTCTCATTTAAATGTACTTGAGATATCAACCTATAGTAGGGATATAGAATTTCCAATATCTATTATAAATTCATAATAAGGAAATAGTGAAATAATAGTATAAATCAAGGCTTAACAAATTAAATCATCATACTCTCATAATCAAATACTTATTGGATATAATTCCATCTCAACATCATACACATATCGAATGACATAATACCATAGCTCATGAAATATAATATAAGATATAAAACCATATTTTCAATTCATGGTAAAACATGTAAAATCTTATGTCAATGTATTTCGACAAAAATATCGGGCACAAGATCAAAAAGATAATTTTGTTTAAAGCCCCATATACCTAAAAATGGAAGATGAATATGAAATTCTGACTCTGGAACTTTATTCACAAAAATAAAAGGTTCTTCTTGAATCCCTTAACATGATCAACTCGAATCTCAAATCAATTTGAAATTTCTACAGTTCAATCAAGAGACATAGAAGGATGAAATTTGGAGTAATAGGGTTGGGGTTTGAGCCTTAGGAAATTTTGGAGAAAAATGAGCTATTGAATGCTCTTAATAGACTTAAATCCATGGTTTACCCAGATGGATGGGAGTTCGAATGATGAAAATACCCTTAAAAATCAAATAATGTCAAATCTGTCCTTTTGTAGACTATTTTGTTAGGCTGAAGTAGATCGACCATAACCTTTTGCTTCTATGGCCAAATTAGATGAAACCAATTTATTGGAAAAAGGACTTTCAGAGCTTTCTGGTGATATATAGTAGCTTACCCAGATCATTATGTACAAAGTGTTATGATCGTTTAAATTTGACAAGAAAATTTATGTGGCCTCAGTAGTTTTTTTCCTGCACATTTACTGTTCACCACTATTCACTGTTAGATCAGAATGATCATAACTCATCGCTCAAATTTCCATTTTGGATGATCCTTATATCATTGGAAATCTTATTCGATGCTCTACGCGATGACAGGTTGCATATCCAGAAATTTCACACAAAAAAATTATTAATCACAATAAAGAATAGAATTCAACACATTTTCGTCCAAGATCTTAACGAAAAATTTTTCTTGGGCATCACAGGTAGAATAATATTTTTTACCTATAGGGTTTCATGTAAATCAGGAGCACCGGGTCGAAGACCATTTCTGACATAGAAAATTTAGTCATTTGTGCGACCACAATCACAAAGGGTAAGTCCCTATCACCAAGTGATTCTTATATAGATCATGATCGCAAAAGCTAAATCGCAATCGTGTCACGCAATTTATGTGCGCTAGATCCCGATCGCGATACCCAGTCTCAACAGTGACATTCGATTACCTAGGATGGGTATAAATAGTCCCTTTTTAGCCCATTTTTGCCATTCCTCATCCTATTTTAAGAGAGCTAAAACCCTAATTAGTAAGATAGCCTGAAATTAAAGATTATGGGTCATTTGAATTCTTGGCTTACATTTGTTTACACGATTATCTTTTGATTTATGGTAAGGTTTCACCTTATCATTATAGATTTTCTCATTTCTTGTTAAAAATTCCAAAAACATAGAGGCATGATTTTAGACCCAAATTAGATTTAATTTAACTTATTTTTTTAGGCTAATGACTCCTTGGGCATGAGGGAAAATTGGGTTAGTTTTGGAAATTTGATTTCCATAAATGGGGCCCACATGGAATTTTGGTATATGTTTTGGACCCAAAAAAAATGGTAAAATATGGGTATTGTTATTCTTATATTTATTAGTAGAATGTGAATTTGATAGATTGGCATCTTACAAAAGTTTCTCAGAAGGAAAAAGTTGTGATTTAGTAGATCTTTTGAGCTTTCTTTTGTATCCAGGTAGGCTAAGTTTTACTCCATATTAGATTGAGCTATTCATAGTATGTTTATGATATTTTGTTGGATTCGGGATGGTTTTTTTGTATTGATGTGATAGATTGCAATACTTGCATTGGTTGGATTGTTTAGGCTATTTTGGATAATTATCCTAGTTTAACTTTACCTTTGGTTAATTTGACCTTGTAGGCTCTTGTTTTGATTGAAAATGCTTTGGTTACTCTAATAATGAGGATATTGCCTTAGTTACTTGAGTTTAGGGTGGAACTCACCTTAGTTTCCATTACTTTGGTGGAATTGTCTTAGTTCTCTTTATGGGAAGAAGTTATTATCCTCGGGCTAGTTATGGTATATTCAATATCTAATAATGGGATTTATATACCTTAGCCTAGTTTAGGGCAGACATTATTTTGTATGGGATTTCGAGGATTTAGAAGTGGGTCCTTTGACCCACCTTAGACCAAGATCCATTTTAGATATTGAAGACCTTTTTATGTTTGTTTACATCTAAAAAATATTATTGTGATGATATTTATATGCGTTGGTACTTGATAGTTATGATAGGTAGACATGGGGAGTGATTCTTATTAATTTTTCTATGAATAACTTATTAATTAAGAAAATGATAAGCTAATTGATTATGCTACTGAATATACCCTTGATCATTAAATTGATTAAGCCTTTGACTTGGCTATTGATTTGGCCATTGGTTATACCATTGACTAAGTTATTGTATTAGCGTTTTGCTGATGATTCTATTTAAGACTATGCTTATTGATTATGGTAGCAATTATGTTATTGATTATTCTAAGGGTCACTCTTATTTACTATATCGGTGAATTTGCTATTGATTATTCTAGAAATGTTGCTTCTATTATCATTACTCATCATGTTAAATGTCTATTCTAATAGTTACACTATTTTATACTCGAATATTTATGGTATTGGTCATGGTATTAATGGTTTAGTCACCAATATAACTCAGATATTAGTTATGTTATTATGTATTCAAATACCAGTTGAAGTCTATATAATGGTGATGATATCAATTATTTATGCCCGGTGCAAGTTCGGAGGATGGCTATGATGTTTATGGTATTGGTGATGATACAAAGAATGCTATCGATGATGATAATTGTGATGATATCATTGATTATAAATGTCAGTTCAAGTCAGATATACATATTATACCTTGGTAATATGCTTCTTATAAAGTGATAATATTGGGCGGTGGGAGATTTGGCAATAGGGATTCTTTCTGGTTAAAAAATACGGAAATGTTTATAATGTGGCATGACATGAATGGATTCTCGTGACACCGTGATTAGTTGATAATTAGTGATTGGTTGATAATTTGTGATTAGTTGAAAAATGATGGTTAATGGACAAGTTATGAATATAGGTAGGCATAACTTGGATGAATTCAAGTTTTAATGAGAGTTGATAAATGATAATGGTGGGTTTTACTATCTAGTTTGTACATTCTAGTCTTAAAGGGGTTTGCGATAGATTAATTACTATTTTGTGCTAATTGGCTTATGGGGGCTAATTCTGTAGTTATGTTTGCATTTATCAATGCTTTATATTATGTTATGTTATTATTCTAGTTATCTACTTATTCATGCATAGTGATGTTTGAGTTATTTCAGGCTTTATTCCTTACACTGACTTAATTATGTTATCTTGCATTTTATCTTACTTATATCATTATTTAGCTTTGTTGGTTGATGATGACTACTGAGTACCCGAGGTTTTAGCACTCATACTACCCTTTTGTACCTTTTTATTGCACATCCGAAAACTAGTTTTCGCGGTTGATCATTGTTCGTGTTGTTTTCATTTTTGGAGTTTGGGTGCTCCCGGAGTCATAGTCACCTATTTTCTTCTATCTTACTTATATGTAGTCTTTAGTCTCAAGACATATTGTATTGACTATTTTAGATACATGGATTGGATGTACTATTCCTCTTCTACTGGCTCTACCAGGCCATGGGATGGTTTTCTATGTATTGAATATCTTTTATCTATTTCATTTACTTTGTTTATTTTGAAGATGTATTGTTGATTGCTGCCTATGTTGGGCATTTTCCCACCAAGTTAACCCATTATATTTAGCTCCGGGTTATGGTTTGGCTTACCTACAAGAGAGATATAGTAGGTGCTATCATGACTCGTAAATTAGGTCATGACAACATCCTAAATTTGCACTGATGAGAGAGGGAGCAAGAAAAGATTTGCAAGACATGTGTGGTTCTCAAGATTAAGAGTTGAACTTAAAAATAGGGTTGAGGAAACTAGGCCCTAGGGTATAATATCATATAGGGTAAGAAAAGGCGCACTTATACCTCCTAATATAAAGAGAAGGATAGGTCATCGAGTGAGAGTTATATTAGTGAGGGGGAGATCAATGAAAGCTCGACTTCTAACCCAAATCTAGGAGAGCATAATAAGGTGAACTCTAGTATAAAAGATGAACCTGATCAGGTGATTAAAGTAAAGCTCAGTGGTGAGAGAGGCCATTTGATGGCAGATTGAAAGAGTAGAAAAGCTTTACCCTAACAACCATCAGCTAACATAATCAAGATGCATAAAATGGTTATCTGTGGTAGAGTATCAGCTAGTGACCATAGAACTACCAGAGTATCCAAAAGATTGAGCGAAGGTACATTAAGTATGAGTTGGGATATTTGAGTAAACCTCTATGTTCACACTATGCTACTATTGTCCTTGAGTATTTTGCAAATTATGTAGACGTTCTTGAGAAAGATTTCCCAAAGAGGCAAAAGGTTGCTGACATAAGAAAAAGGGTGCGAATTTGTTTCTAGGGTAATTCAGTAGTTATTTTAGACCTCATCGTCAAAAAGATAATATTTGGTCAGTAGTATACAGTGCCAATAGTTAATACAGAGATTGAACATAAGAAGACTACTACCTCTACTCAGCATCCATGGTTGGCTCGAGTATTGAAGAAAATAGTGAATCATCTTGGTTGAACAACAAAGAGCGTATAGCTAAATCTTCACTGAGCTTCAAAAATAAATTTTAATAGGATTTAGTTATTCTACTATTGATTCCTAATAGCGGGGATGCTAACCTAGACCCAAAAAGAGCTGTATTGATGGCAAATTTGATGGAGGGGATAAAGGTTAACTTTGTCCAACTAATTATTGATGAGCTATTTATGAGGGATTACAAGACTTCTAGCGCATTACCTTTTTCATGTCTTATTATTGAGTTGTGTAGGCTAGCCAAGTTACTGATCATTAATGGAGTTAATAATGAGTTAAAGGCGACCAAGAGCGAGGACATAAAAAGACATGAGATGACATCAAGGTTGAATTGAGGGTTCACAAGCCACCACCATTTGGACCCCAATATCAAACTTCTCCAAAGACTTATCATATATTCACACGTATGACCTTACCAGTTATTACTATTGATCAATATGGTGCTTCTGTAGTTTTTGGGGATGCTTATATGCTCACAAATGACAAGTCTACCTTTATGTCATCTGCTATTTTAGAGTATCTTTTCACTCCCAAAATTTATTGAATGTGTTGAAGACTATAATGAAATTTGAAAAGAAATTGAATATATGTGAAACAATTCAAGCCATTTATGTGCTAATCTATGCTAATCCATGTGCCTGTATGGATGACATGTAGGAAATGATAACCAATAGGTTCTGAGATATATGCATTCAATATTTGGGCAAGTTCATAGCCGAATTAAAGAAGGCTCAAGCTGACATAGCCTCATTAAAAAAGGTGCCTAGTTAATGTGGAATCTGATGATGATGAATAAATTTTTGATTTATTGGGGTTACTAATGAGATATAACGGCCAAGAAATGATTAATTGTTGAGAAAATAATAGATATAAGAAGAGAAAGAATATAAATAAAACTCATAAGAAAGAGCTATCAGAAAAATGGCAAAACAATAAAGCAAAAATGAGAAATCTAGGATAACGTAAGTAAAAATTGAGTTATCTGGAGTGTATTCTAGTCTTACACCTATAGGTAGGACCAAACATCTTGTGTTAGCGATGCATACTCCAGTGATTGAGGAAGTAGATATTTTGAGTACCCTAGTTATTACTAGGGTCAGTGTTGCTGATTCTGAGGCCACTAAGGCCTCCACAAGACTTCTCAAACTCCCAAGCCTAAGGGATTCACAAGTATTCCATCCCTTAAGCTTATACGTTTTCTGTTTATACATTATGGGAAACAAAAATTTTATTTTTGTTGGTTAAGGTACTTGTGAGTCTGTCATTTGAGGATTTTTATTGGCTATAATTTTTCCCTTATGTTCCATATAATAGAACCAAAATGATTAGGACTTAAGTTTATATTTTTATCATTATGCTAACTTGTGTTTCTATTTGTGTCAATATGTTGTTTTCTTCATATATCCTATATGAAAAAAGATGATAATGATTGAATGGCCATTGCTATTTCTAAAATTCAACAAATAAGGACCAACTAAAAATTTTAAAAATTTTATGGCTATACGTTGGTTCTGTTAAATAGTTGACTACTTCTGACCTATATTTCGCATATCAATCTATAAATGAGTGCAATAGCTTAAGCTTGAGTATAAGTCAGATATCTGGTTGCGATGGTGTTATTCCATGCCATGAAGGTGTAATGACTTTGTATTATTTCTTGCTTTGTGTATGTAGATAGAACTTGACCAGTCTATTTTATTAGGTGATAAGATGGTTGTCTATGGATGGATCACAGTCATTGTTTGAACTTAGTCAACTTGACCTAAAAGTATTGTCCAAATGATATAAGTAAATTTTCTGATCCCTACTTTGAGCCTTTTTGACATCTTCATTCAACAACTATTAACCTATCCTTCTCTATTGTTAAACACTATTTTTGCCCTAGACCCTTTTTGGACATCGTTCACCTAAACTTATGCAAATTAGCTAAGTTAAGGGTGGCTACTGTAGAAAGGTTTTATAAGTAAAGAAGGGTATGAAAAAAACAGAGGTTAATAAAAGAGTGCAGATAATTAACAAAGAACAAAAAAGGAAAACATTAGAAAATAAATGAAAAAAAATAAAAGGAAGAAAAATAAAATGAGAATAAATGATTCAAGAATTTTAGCTCATTCAATGAAGAGATTTTTTAAATGAATACAGCGAATAAGGGTGGATTTGTAAATTAAGTGGAGGTATGTGATATTGACTATAAAGGAGGGTCGAGTTACTAATTATAAGTATATCCTACCTACTCCAAAACTTCATAACAAGAAAAATAAAGTTCTATTGTTATCCTAGTTAACCATCTGAAAATCGAGTAGAATGCTAAAGACAAGCTTATATTTCTTCATAAGCTTGTTTGAAGTTTGTTGTGACAGTGAGAGATTTGAATTCCATCTCCTAACTACATATCTATTAGGGTGTGAGGAACTTCTTTATTGCAAGGGCATATGGATGATACTTAAACCTTCTAGTTATTAGATTGGTTGTCTTAGGTGTATGTAGGTTTCTTATTTGTAGTGTAATGCAGATCATAGATCCTTGCTAGTTGCTTGATAAAAAACTCAGTAGGTTTCTTATTTGTAGTGTAATGCAGAGCATAGATCCTTGCTAGTTGCTTGATAAAAAACTCATTCATAGGTAGCTAACAAATTTGTTGAGGCCATTTCATTGTACAACTACTGTGTATTTATTGAAATCTGGATGCTAGCATGATATGCTGTTGTTTAAGTTGCTGGAGGAAAAATAAACATTCTATGTTGAGAATGTTTATGTGCTGGCGAACAACATATTTTTTACCTTTATATTAGCATAGTTGTAATTTTTCAAGCATTAGTTGCTGTTTTTAATTGTTTTATGTTTGCATTTACGAAATAAGCCTAATGATAGAAAAGAAGGGAGATAGTGCTTTAAATGGATGCAATGGCCGCTCTTACAAAATTTTAGATCTCTGATGAGCCATCAAACCAATCATCATGCCAAAGTAGAATGATTAGCAAATAAAAGTTGGCTAGTGGCTCAGCTGATGGGCCATCAGTTCCCCAAAAAATTGTCACCCTATTTGATAGGTCTGAAATAGAATGATCGAATAAGTAAAGTCATGTCACGGCTCTCCGACTTACTTTCAATCAATTCCTAAAAGGATTGCAAGATTCAACAAATGAACTATCATCCCTCTAAAAAACTGCTAGATGACCCATCAAAGTGGAATTTCCAGCATAAATCAAATTGAAATTATCTTTAGAGCCTATAAATACCTAGTTTAGAGATTAGAATAGACATCTTCCATAATTTAAATATTTTGTAATGTTTATTTCTCTAGAGAATCAATATTTGTAAGGTGAAAACAAAACTTCATGGTTGTTGCCAAAGATTGAAATTCTTAATTTCTCCTTTGTATGGGTTTCTAGTTACATTATGAAATAAACTTCTTTCATCTCTCTTATCTCCATGAGTGTCTAAAAACCCTATAACTAGGGTTGTGGAATCATTGGTTGAAAATTACTTTTAGAGTTAATGTATTGGTGAATTTGGAGTCATATTGCTAATTCCTTTAGTTTAATGTATTTGTAATAATTGAAAACATTAGAAAAAGCCCAAACTTAAACTTGCTTCAATATCGAGGTTAGAAATTGGATAACGAATATGTAAGGAGAATTCAGAGTTTCAAACCCCAATTTAAAGATTAATGCTTTGACAAGATTAATCTCTTGAGGCATAAATTGAGTTATGATCCCATCACTTCAAGTTCTATTGAATTAGAGTAAAAATAATATATTAAGGTTTGAAAACACTTTGATGAATACTTCAAATATATTGCATTATAATTGTATTTGTTGATTTAAAATCATATTTTACTTCATTAGAAAGTTGTTGGAAGCCAAGGTGAACAAAATCCTAGTTTGTATTCTCTCCATTGATCTAAGCGTGATACATTTAGCCATTATAACTTGACATAAGCGAACTACTTTATGCAGTTTTAATACAAAACCATCTATTTTATGGTAATTGCAGACTCATTGTCATCTAAACTACTTATAATTTGGTACACACCTTATCAATGTACCGGCTTCTAATGGTACATTTTGCATCATTTACAAGGGATAATTATTTGTTTTCTAGCAACTATTAGTGTTATTTGATGTGTGTTATGTTTGTTCTATGGAGATAAACTTAGAAGCATAGAACGATCAGAAACACAAGAATCTGGAATATTTTGATGGATTGAACCATGGACCATAAAAAACCCAACAAACCATCAGAATGATCGCCATATATAAGTAGAACGTCAAGGATCTTGAAGACGAGTGATAGCCCATATGATAAACCATTAGGCCTGTGATGGTTCATTGTCATGCCAATCATACTTAACTAAAATGATAGGAAATTTGGATGTTAGGGATGGAAGGCACGACGACCATCAGGTCCCTAATTGATTGTCACTTTGTTCTGCGCCATCATCCACACAACAACAACTCACTGAATCATTACCGACATTCAAGCCAATAAACCGCCGTCGTCCTGACAAACCACAAGGAAAACCAACAGCATTGACATAGTAGCACAAATTTAAATTTTTAATTGCATCTTTTTGGGAGACTATAAAGCCTAATTTAGGGTTAGAATAGGCATCTTTTTACTATTGTTAAACTTTGTTTCATAAGATTGTTCGAAAAACAAGTTCAGAGTTGAAGTTTACAGTATTTCTCCTTGGGAAATTCAAATTCTCTTTGAAATTGCAAGTTACATCTACAATATATATGAAATTAACCTTTTAATCTATCGCTTAATCATGTGTGGCTAAAGCTCTCATAACTAGGTTTATGGGTGCCATGGTCTATTCAATTCTAGGATTGTGGGAATGATGAATCTTGGTTATCATTGAAATTATAAAACTTTTTCTTAAGTATTATTATTTCTCTTAGTTGTAAACTTTAAGAGTGTGTCTGTAACCATAATTTTATTAAATAAAAAAGTTAATGTTGGGAAATGAGAAAAGAGACAAGATATTAAAGGTTTATCCTCTAATCTCAAGTTTGATGCTTTAACCGTATTAGTATCCTAGAGAATTGTTTTTTGCACTAATATGTCGCTTTATGTTTGAATGAACTGTAGTGCATCCATCTTTAAAGGTTGAAAAAAATTGGATGGGAAATTTTATGCAAATTTCCCTATAGTTGCTATTGTTCATATAGAGTTTGTACAATACAAACCCTAAGAATTGAAACATTTCGATGAACATGACCCTAGTTTCCTATTTCTCATTTATTCGCATGTTGTGAAGAAAACATTGGTCTTTACTAAAATAAAATATTTAATGTAATAGTTTTATTAAAAAACCTCGTCTTCATTGGAAGCTTATGATTAAATGTCTATTAATGAATATACAACTTATCTAACACCTTATTCCCTTTGGCATTCGAACCAACCTCTATTAGGTCATATATTCAACAATTACCGCATGCACTCTTTTCAGAGAGTCATAACTTGGGCGTATCATATTTTGGCACCGTTCCTAGGGAATATAGTTGTTAATTTAGTTTGTGTGCATTAATTGACTATTAGTAAAGAATCCTAATTTTACTTTTACTTTTTATTTTTATGTGGCTATTAATTATATATACCCCAAACCCATCAGTTAGGAAAACCACTATTACCTTACAATTCAGAACTGTATAGAACTGTAAGGAGAAATATGAAAGCTCAACAAGAGGCTGAAAGATTGGCTACACTAGCCGCGACATAGGTTAACATATTGAATGCTGAAGCACTTGGATATGTTCTAAATATGGATAATTAAGATCTGGGAGATGATGTGTTGGTTGAACAAATGAATAGGCGGTGTGCTAAAAATGTAGCACCAGCTAATTAAAATTAGCATGCTCAAAATATAGGGTGCCAATAGTTCATGGTGAAATTTAGCCTTGATGATAATGATGCTGAATTGGATGGAGCTGGTGCAATGGGAGAAATTTGTCCACCCCCATTATCTCCTGGAGTGAAGTTCCACATTACAGGCATAACGATTCAACTTATCAACATAAAAGGATTATTTGGTTGATTACATGATGATGATCCTAACATGCACTAAGGAACTAAGGTAACATATAAATATCTATAAGTCATTTGACTATCCTAGATTAAGTCAAAATATAATTTGTCAGAGGCTATTTCTACTGTCTTTGTTAGGGTAGGAAACTTTGTGGCTGACTAAACTGGCACCCAATCCTATAATAAATAGGAGGCGCCTAAAATAAGCTTTTTTAAAAGGGTTCTTTCTGCCTTTTAGAATGTTATAGCTGAGGGATGAAATTAGTAATTTTAGGCAACTGCCTAATGAAGCCTGTAATAAGACATGACAAAGATTTAAGAAGAAGTTGATTGAATGACCAAATAATTAATTAATGGATGAGTATTTAATGGAAACCTTCTATTAGGATTTGAACTCAAACACAAAGCCAATAGTAGATGATACAATTAGAAGAGCTTTTATGGATTACACATTTTTTAAGGTTATGGATATTTTGGATAGTCTCACAAAGACAAGTAAAGATTGGCATATCAGGGATTCTGAGGTAGCAATCAACAATTATTTAGTTGGGTTGTTGGTGGAGAAACTCTGAAAAGAAGATGACCTTGACCAGGACATGGCCTACATGAAGATACAGATAGATTTTCTCACAAAGCATTTGCTCTCAGGTAAGGTTAAAATAGTCAAAGAAGTGATATTCATAGTAGGGTGGTTTAATGTAATTCGGAGAAGAAAGTCAATTACTTGAACAACAAGGGGGTTTTAGGGCCTGTGGCCAAGGAAATATTGGTCAGAACTATGTATTATTTTAAAGCTTGTTATGAGATTGTGATCAAAGAAGTTTGAGAAATAAGAGTGACCGAAGTAGATTTTATGTGCCACCTGGAGTCCATGATAATTTTTCCTATGACTGGGAGAATTTCTATGGAAGCCGTTATGGCTAAATAGCTGAAAGGGGTAGAGTTGACTAATGTAGGTGTCAAAGAAATTAGGAGTAATCTGTGATTACGAGCTAATTTGTTGACTCTTATTCCACTTTTACTAAGAATTTGGAGCTGCAAATGAACCAACTATCAATAATGCATCTATACAAATCAATTCCATATAAAATTGATTACTCAACATGGATTTGCATTCAATTAATCATTCTCAACACAAACAAAACAAACCCAACATGTAATTCATAAAGAAATCCATAACTTAAACTTAGAAAAGAGATTCTCGGGCTTTATGGATGAAAAGAGTCCATGAATGAACACTACCCATACCTTACCTTGTGATTCTACGAAGATTGGCAAGAGATTCTGGAAATTTGACGGTGAATTCCCTTGGAATTAAACCTTCTATGAAAACCCTAGGGCTTATTCTTGATTGTTTTTGAGAGTAATTGAGTATAAGTTGTTGAATTATGGCTAAATATTATGTTATAAAGCTTATATAGAGTAGGAAACTGACATTTTTAACCCTAGGACATGTATTTAATTTTTGAGAAAATTTCCTAATTTTCATGCTTGGTGCGATGCGCCACTATCACGCCAAGTAACTGGAAAGTGACAAATGGGAATTTTCACAGTGGCACGATGCGGAGCTATCGCATTGCCACTTTGTCTACGACCTTGAAGTTTGGTGCAGACCTGGAAGTTTGGAGTGACGTGACACTATTGTGGAGAAACACTAGTAATTAACAATTTTCATTTGAGCTATCTTCGTGATGCACTGAAGGGTCATGTGATATAGTTTATCACTAAAAAGGCTTTAACTCTTCGCTCGGGTGTCGGATTTGGGCAAATTTGGTATCAATGGAAAGCTTATTGAATTTCCTACATGATAAAAAGTGAAAATATTAAAAATACCATGTGTAAAAAAGTGGATTCATCTTTCAAAGAAAGCTTCTAACATTCTTGAAAAAAAATCTCAAGCTAGGAGAAGTACGGGTATTACACCATGTACGGTTGTTCCAAAAAAAGTTGATGATGTGGAGTTTGATGATAACGTGGATTATACTATATCAGTTAAGTCTGAGAGGCTGGGAGATTGGTAATCAAAGAGTGTAAAAGTTGAGTAATCATCCATGTTGAGAAGTGTTAGTGACTTAGGGTATGATAAATACGAGGAAGTGGAAGCCTCTTTAACAAAAATTTCATAGGCCACCACCACCCTTCCCAAATATGCTGAAGAAGAAAAAAATTAAGGGCATGTTTAGCAAGTTCATATCTATATTAAAGAAGTTGTCGGTAAATGTACCTTTGGTTGAAGCTTTTGAGCAAATATTGGGGTATGCTAAATTTATTAAGGACCTTGTGAAAAAAAAAACGAACAGTTAGTTATGAGCCCATGGATAATCTTCATCATTGTAGTGCCATTGCTACTAGATCACTAGTGTAGAAGAAATATGATCTAGGAGCATTCACCATATCATGTATGATTGGTGCATTTAGCTTTGCTAAAGAACTTTGTGATTTAATGGCATGTATCAACATAATGTCATTAGTAATTTATGAGCCTTTAGGTTTAGGGACTTCTAAACTGACATCTATGTATTTATCGATGTAAGAAAGATTAGTGAAAAGTCTTGTTGGTATACTCTATGCTGTTCTAGTAAAAGTGGCCATTTTCTATTCCCTATAGACTTTGTAATCCTTATTGCAATGTAAATTTTGAAGTGCCCATAATCTTAGGTAGGCTATTTTTAGCAAATGAGAGAGTATTAGTTGATATGTAGCAGAATAAGATAAAATTTAGGCTCAATGTTAAAGAAGTTAATTTCATTATTTGTCAATAAATAAGGAAACCAAAAGAGATGAGTGTGGTCTCAATTGACGTTGTTGATGTTGTTTATCTAGTGGTACTGTCGAAGAAAGATTTGATGTGGATACCTTGGTTCCAGTCTTAATGATTTTTATAGTGAAGGAATTAAAATGTATGATAAGAATGTGTGTGCTTTAAATTAAATGGGATCACATTCATATGTTCCTAAGAAGCTGGAATTGGAACTGAAAAATAGACGACCACTTCTTACAACAGCTTCCACTGAAGAATTACCAGTGTTAGAGTTGAAGAAGCTACCAGACCATCTTTGGGATGTTCTCTTAGGTGAAAGTAATATTTTACCCGTGATTGTTGCAGTTAATTTAGTATAGCATCAAGTTGATACTCTTGTATCAATGTTGATAAGATATAAAAGGGCAATCGGCTGGACAATTACAGACATCGTAAGCATTCCACTAGGCATTTGTACCCACAAAATTCAGTTAGAAGAATACTGTACACCTAATATTGAGCATCAATACAAATTTAATTTATAAATGCAAGAAGTGGTGAGAAGGAAATAATAAAATGGCTAGATACAAGAGTGGTTTATCTTATCTGTAACAGCCAATGGATAAAACTAGTTCAGTGTTTCCCCAACAAAAGAGGTATGACTGTAGTAGCCAATAAGAAAAATAATTTGATTCCACTTAGGCCTGTAATAGGATTGAGAGTGTACATGGACTACTGGAGACTGATATCTTGGAAAATGAAAGACTATTTTCCAGTGCCCTTTATAAACCAAATGTTATATCTATTGGCAGGAAGTGGTTGGTATTGCTTCATGGATGGATACTCAAGTTCCATTGAAATATTGATTTCTCCCGAATACCAGGACAAAATGACATTTACTTCCCCATATGGGACCATTTATTTTAATAGAATACCATTTGAGTTGTGCAATATATCGAATATGTTCTGAAGGTGTATGATGTCTGTTTTCCCAGACATGGTGGAAGGCACTTTAGAAGTGTTTGTGGTTAAACTTTTAGTAGTTGATGATTTGTTTAATAGCTATTTAATGAACCTAAGAAATGCTCTATAGCATTATAAGTAGTTCAATCTTTTTCTCAACTGGAACAGTACCAATTCATGGTGAAGGGGGTATAGTATAGAGGCATAAGACTTTAGCCAAAGGAGTTAAATTTGATAAAGATACGATTAAAGTCATTGAAAAAATACCTCCTCTTATTTCGGTAAGGGGGTACATAGTTTCCTTGGCCATGCAGGTATTCATTAAAGGTTCATCAAGGATTTTTCCTAGATTCCAAATCCACTTCGAAAACTATTGTAAAAGGGAGGCCAAGTTTTTATTCAATGATAAGTGTCAAAAATATTTTCAATGGATCACGTAATTATTGCTCCAGATTGGTCCAAACCATCTTAAGTGATGTGTGAAGCAAGCGGAGTTGCACCTGGGGCTGTTTTTGGTCAAAAAAGGGAAAAACTATTTCATCCTATTTACTATACCAGGAAAGTTTTCAATGAAACACTGAAGAACAATACTGTTACTGAGCAAGAGCCTGTAGCTGTAGTTTATACTTTTGAAAAATTTAGGGTGTATTTATTGGGAACTACGGTAGTAATTCATATATACATGCCACATTGAGATACTTGATGGAAAAGAAAGATGCCAAAGGTATATTTAATGTGAATATTCTCATGTTTGAAGAGAGTTTCACAATATTCGGTTAAGGTTATCACCAATTCAATTATCAAAATCGACAAAAATGAGGGAATACATGACCCCCTAATTTATTCACCAAGCCCATGCACTCCACATGTTTAAAACCATTATTAAAGCATAAACAATTTCATATAAACCATGGGAACACCATTTATGAAAGCAATCATTCAAAACCCTCAACACACATTGCAAAGCAAACATTCAAAGCCACCTGAATAATAATTTAAAATATGTGCTTTTACAAATAAAGATTTGGGGAAGAGAAACATGCCTGAGATATCAAGAATTACAAAAAGAAATCACCCTTGGAAGCTATAATTGATCAACCTTAAGAAACCCTAGTAGTTCTTGAATTAGGTATTTCAGAATGTTTATGTGTTTTATTTGATTGAAAAAGGATGGAAATATGGTCCCTAAGGTGCTATATGGTCATGGGTCTTAAGTGGGGAAAAAGGGAAGTGTCCAAAGTACCATTAATAAAATGCTAAAAAATGGTCGCCCGTGACTACGAGTCACCTTATGATTCATGAGGACACGTTACGATTCCCATTGCCTAACGTATGAATCATACTATATGGCTCATAGTGTAACCCTACGACTTGTAGGGTCTAAGACGTAGTCAAGATAAAATAAAGGGGCCCTCATACTTTTGAGGCTATGATATACACTATAAAGTTTGTAAGTATTCACGACTCATAATGTACAAGTCGTGGTCAAGGAAGTAACCTAGACAAACCTTACTTCTTAGACTATGATTTGGGTCTTACGACTCATATAGACATGTTACGACTCGTAAGGTAAGTCGTGGTTTGAGCAGTAAGCTTAAAACTCTGAGATTTTTCAGAGGCAAAAATCTAGGGTGTTACATTCTCCTCCCAAGGATCATTCATCCCTGAATGATGAATCTAGGCATCCATTTGCATGATTTAAAGACAGAACACAACCACAATTTCTTTTAACAAAGTCAGAATACAAAGATATTATAGAGAACACATACCTTAAGAATGATTATACAAGGCAGGAAACAAGAATGGATATTTGGACTTCATGTCCTCTTTAGCTTCCTATGTAGCTTCTTCAAATTTATGATTTCTCTATAGAACCTTCACCAAAGCCATATTTCTTGTCCTTAAATGATAGACTTTCCTATCCAAAATTTCAATCGGAATTCCCTCATAAGATAAGGAATAAAAAATGCCAACACTCTCCAAAGGAATGACCAAAGAAGGATCACCCACACATTTCTTAAACATTGAAACATTAATGATTGGGTGAATAGAACCTAAATTCAAAGGCAACTCCTAATCCTCAGCAACACTGACCACTATCCATAAAATTAAGTATGTGGGAACATAACAGGGGCTGAGCTTCCCCTTCTTTTAAAATCTCATTACTCTCTTCGTGGGAGACACTTTCAAGAACACCCAATCACTAACGTCAAACACTAAGTCCCTACACCTCACATCCACATAGTACTTTTTGTGACTTTAGGCCGTATTAAGCCTTTTAATAATCACCACCACCTTCTCCATGTCCTGTTGAACTATGTTAGGATGAAACAATCTAGACTAACCAACATTGAACCACCGAATAGGAGAACGACATCTCCTACCATAAGAAGCATCAAACGATGCGATCTGAATACTACAATGATAGTTATTATTATACACAAACTCTATGAGAGGTAAATAATTAACCCAACAGCCACAATAGTCAATTACACTGGCCCTTACCATATCTTTTACAGTCTAGGTAGTCCTCTCCACTTTTCCATACGTTTGAGAGTGGAAAGTGGTGCTAAAGTTTACATTAGTTACCGAACCCCTCTAAAATGACCACCAAAAGTGTGACGAGAACTATGTGGCTTGATCAGATATAATACAAGTAGGCGCACCATGCAGATTGATAATCTCCTTAATGAAAAGCTTAGCACTATCCTTTGCTGAGTAATTACTCTTTATGGGAAATAGATGAGCTGACTTGGTCATCCTATCCATGATGAACCAAATCAAATGAAACCGACTATGAGATCGTGGAAGACCAGTAATAAAGTCAATGTCAATTACTTCCCATTTTCACATGAGCAACTTAATCCCTTGAGACAAACCACCGGGCCTTAAATACTTTACCATAACTTGATGGCAAACTATACACTTGTCCAAATATTGACTACATCTTCTTTCATGTTTTTCCACTAATAAATCTTTTTAAATCATCGTACACTTTCATTAAAGCAGGATAAATAGTGTACCTCGAATCATGAGTATCAACCAAGATCCTTTGACACAGTACATCAACATCGAGAACATGCAATCTACTTTGGCACCTAAAAATACCATCACCACAAATCTAAAAATCCCTAACCTTATGCTGACCTATATTATCTTTGATCTGCATTAATATATGATCAAAATTTTCTTCTCCTTCACCACAGTATAAAGAGAAAAATTTCACACCTCTTAAATGATCACCCTTATATCCTCAGAATCTAAAAGACAAACTCAAAGATTATCCAAACGATGAATATCCTTTACCAAGCCTCACAATTTCTTATCTACATGAGAGAAGCTCCCTCTAGATAACCTGCTAAGAGCATCAACAACCACATTAGCATTACTTAGATGATAATGGAGACTAATATCATAATCCATAAGCAACTCCAGCAATCTCCTTTGCCTAAGATTCAACTCCTTCTAGGTGAATACATACTGCAAACTCTTATGGTCTGAAAAGATATAAACTTGAACTCCATACAAGTAATAAAGCCAAATCTTAAAAGTAAAAACTGCATCCAACAACTCCAAATAATGAGTCAGATAATTCTTCTCATGCACCTTAGGCTTCTTAGATGCATATGCCACAACCTTTCCATGCTGCATAAAAACATATCCCAGTCCCACATGAGATGTACCACAATAAACAACAAATCCAATAGATCCCTCAGGAAGGGTTAAAACTAAAGCTATAGTCAATTTATACTTTAACTTCTCAAAGCTACCCTCATAAGAATCAGACCACAAAAACTTCCCCTTTTTTGAGTTAACTTAGACAACGGAGCTACAATCTAAAAGAAAATCTCCACAAACCTCCTACATTACAAATTTAAACCTAAGAAGTGCCGAATATCGATTAGAGTCAAGGGTCTAGGCCACTTCTTAATTGTCTCAACTTTCTGTGGACCCGCCATGATCCTCTCTTTATAAAACATAACCTAGGAAAGTAATGTCATTCAACCAGAACACACACTTTAAAAACATAGCACAAAACCACTGACTCTTAAGAGTCCGCAATGCTAGGTTATTAGCATTATCCTCCTCACTCTTAGAATATACCACGAAGTCATCAATAAACACATTGACTAACAAATCCAAAAACTACCTAAAACTATGTTCATAAGATCCATGAATGCTAGTCAAAGCCCTAGACAACCTAAAAGACAGGACTAAGAACTTGTAGTGACCATATCTGGTAGGAGAAGCAATCTTAGGGATATCCGCCTCCCTATTCTTCAACTGGTGATAAATCGACTGAAGATCAATCATAGAAAAGTACTTAGCATCCTGAAGATGGTCAAACAGGTCATCAAATATTGGAAAAGGATACTTATTCTTAGACATCACCTTATTCAATTACTGATAGTCTATAAACATTCAAAGGGAACAATTCTTCTTACACACAAAACCACAGGAGCACCCCTTAGAGAAACACTAGGGAGAATAAAACCCTTATTAAGAAGGTATTTTAACTGTTCCTTAAGTTCCTTCAACTAATATAGATCTAGTGTTTAAGGAAGGGTAGAGCTAGGATGCATTTTCGGGAGAAGATTAATCCCAAAGTCTATTTCCTTATTAGGAGGAATACCAGGAAGACCATCAAGAAATAATTCAAGAAACTCATTGATTACAGGGATAGATTGTAAATAAAGGCCCTTAGAATTAGAATCCTTAACCCAAACTAGATGATAGAGACACCCCTTGGAAATCAATTTTGAGCTCTAAGATAAGATATAAACCTTTCCTTAGATGCTAAAAACAACTTTCCCACTCAATTTCCTGTTTATTTGGGAATTATAAACTAACTCTTTGGGTTCAACAATCAAGAGACATATAACATAAATTGAGCCAATCCATCCCTAAAATAATATTAAATTCTGGTATATCCAACTCTATCTGATCCACTAATGTCTCCCTACAATATATAGATACCACATAACCCCTATATACTTTTCTTGCCACAATAGTATCACCAACCGAGGTTGACATAGAAAAGGGATCAAAAATTCACTCAAGACCAAAACAAAAATGAATAGCCATAGAAGGGTTCACATAAGAAATAGTAGACCTTGAATCATGCATATAATACACTCCACGAGATAAAAGTTGTAATATACCAGTGATAACATCAGGAGAAGCCTCATATTCCTGAAAGTGGCAAGAGCACAAAGATGATTCTTGTCAATATTGGTACTAGATGTAGCACTCTTTAGTGATGAAGCTGAATAAGTAGAAACTAGAAGTGTATTTGCCCCAGAAGCTACCATTGAAAGAAAATCCCATTGCACGTGACCAAGTTGACCATACTTAAAATCAAAAAATCAAAAATGCATATGAACACAAAATCAACAAGGGGGATAAGATGGTGTTGACTAGGATCCACTAGCCTACACAAGGTACCTTATTTCTTAAACCCACTGTCAGTCTGAAAGCGATGATCACGAAACTACTTAGCACATAGAGCACTATCTGTCGAATCAGAACCAAAATTTTCCCACTTCTTTTTACATTACTACAACTATTCTTCTTGTCTCTACCTTACTAACAATACCTAAATTTGCTACTTTGCCTCTCTCTCTTATCTTCTTTCTTTTCTTTCTCATCTTTAACCTATTTCACATACACCATAATCCTAGAGATATCCATATCCTTATTTAACTAGGTGGCCTTTCACTCCAACACATAGTCCCAAGACAAATCCAAACTAGATTTCCTCATTCTAGCCCTTATAGAAGATGCAAACTTAAGATCCTATTGAGACAATTGATGAATTTTCAAGGTATAATCCTTCACAATCATTATGCCTTGATTTAAATTCACCAACTCCTCTGTATTCACCTTTGTCAACTCTTGAGGAATAAAGCAATCAAGAAAAGAACAAGAAAAGTCATCCCCTATAGGTGGTTCAACATCATCTCCTCTCAACTATTCCCACTCGTCATACCACTAATATATCATATCCTTAAACTAATATGCAGTGAACTTCACAACCTCAAAGTTAGAAGCTTGTAGCACTCTAAATATCTTTTCCATCTTATTTATGAACCCTTGAGAATCCTCCACAATCTTTAAACTAGTGAAAGTCAGAGGACACAACATCATGAACTAGCCAACCCTTATGGCCTCATAGAATGAGAGACAGGTTAAATATATTTAGACAGATGTGACTTGGAGGCCACTAGCTAAGTGAGAAAATAAATAGACCAGTGAAACTCAATATTAGGCCTATCAACTTGAGGCATTGGGGCAGGAGTATTATCAGCCCGAGGATCTTGAGGACTTGTAGGGACAGATACAAGTCTATATAGGTAGTTAGGATCAAGGAGCCTAAACTAGGTCTATACCCTATAAGTAGAATGAGTTCCATACAAATTGTCCTTAGGTGGGTTGGAGAGTTTCCATGAGCCTTAGATTTTTGAGATAGCATGATCTAAAATACAAACAAAAAAATTAGAGGAGATTTCAACATCCTAGACTCTATATCCTAACTAAAGAACACGAGGAAGGGAAATATTCCTAAATGCCTCATAATAGTCTCTGAGACCAAGATTATTACAACCTGAACTAGGGCCTGGCCGTGATAGGAAACTCCAGTCCACTATAGACCGGAGACCACCCATTTGAAAAGTCAAATAGAATATAATATAACTAGCAGTGGATGAATTCAAAGCATATAAAAAGATAAATAAACTAAACAAAGATGAGGTTCTAATAATTTAATAAAACATCCCTATCCATAGTAATCCAAAAGCCTCTAGACAATCCATAGCCAATCTAAGTTGAAACATGCTCCCGATGATAGACAAAAGAATCCAATAGAAGCTATCTAAGACATAAATGAAACCAGACTTAAAAATGATAGAAGCTCACCATTTCAAATATGACTATTGACAACCCAAAAATCCTATCACTACACAGGATAAGTAGAAGTGTCTCTATTTCCTTCATTGCATGGAGAAATAATATTTGGAGATGATTAGCAAGGTGAGCACTAGCATATAACTTATGGAAGGGATAAACTTATGCCATGAATTAATAATTCTAAATCTTTTCAAGCCAATGCACAGAATATAATTGTATACATATATTTACAAAATGCTGGGATAGGGAACTAGGCTTAATATGAATTCTAAAATATTAGCCAGGATTATATAGCTTAACCATCATAAAAAGGCAACCACAGGCTATATAGGGTTAACTCCTTCTGCTGAAAGGGCCCAATATGTGTTAGTCATACAATGTAGAGAATAATCATATCTGCATATGCACTAAGAGTGACTTGAACACCTGGTCATATATTAAGGGTGACATGAACACTCGATTATTTAATAAGGATAACTCAAACACTCGATATTAATGCAAGAGTGACTCGAACACCTAAAAATTTAAACCCCTATGTCGTAAAATATGGTTCTAGTATTGGTCTATTGGTACCTCCACTTTAATGGCTTAGCTACACAACCCATTTTAAGCCCAATTAAAATATGTTTCATACATTCCTATTCATTAAACCAATGAAACATGCCAGACATACACTATTGGTATCGTCATACCAACTACACTTGTAAGCTTATAACTATGCCATTTTAATTCCATTAAATTGGGGAAATAACACACCTCTTTTGTTTATTAAATCTAGTTAGGGAAATGCCATGCCCTACTTTATTCATTAAATCAGTGCAGGGGAATGCCACGACCTCCTTTGTTAATTAAATCAAATTTGATTCTTTATCCTTTTACCATATGTAATAGTTCCAAAGGTATTTTCAATCCGTATATTCTCATGTTCAAAGAAGTTTCCCAAGATTGGGTTGAAGTTATCATAAACTCAATTATAAAAATCCACAAAATTGGGGAATCCATGAACCCCTAGTTTATACACTATGCCCACGCACCCCACACATTCAAAACCATTATTAAAACATAAACAATTTCATATAAACCATTGGAACATCATTTAAGAAAGCAATCATTCAAAAAACTCAACCTACATTCCGAAGCCAATAATTCAAAACCACTTGAATAATAATTTAAAACACATGCTTTAACAAAATAATATTTAGGAAAGAGTAACATGCCTAAGATATCAAGAATTACAAAGAAAAATAACCCTTGGAAGCTTTAATTAATAAAATTTAAGAAGCCCTAGGTATTTTTGACTTAGGGATTTAAGAGTATTTAAGAGATGTATTTGATTGATGAAGGGCGGAAATACGGTCCCAAAGGTGCATTATGTTTGTGGTTCTTAACTGGGCAAAGAGGGAAACATTCAAAGTACCCTAAATAAAAAGTTGAAAAATAGTCTTAGTGACTATAGGTCACCTTATCACTCATAAGGATATGTTATGATGCGTCACCGCAGTCATATACTAGGAAGAAACATGGGGTCTTCTCACTACTTATGTTACGACTCATACCATATGGCTCATATTGTGACCCTACAACTCGTAGGGTCTAAGAAGTAGTCAAGACAGAATTATGGGGTGCCCATACTAGTGCGGATACAATTTACAAAATATAATTGGTATGTAGTCTTCCCTGTGATATACAATTCATGGTCGGGGTAGTAACATACGCAAACCTTATAAGTTAGGCTATGATTTCGGTTTTATGACCCATATATATACCTTACAACTCTTCATAAGGTAAGACATGGTGTGAGCAGTAAGATCAAAACTCAAGGATTTCTTAGAAGAAAAAACTGGGGTGCTATAACAGGCTATGTAGGATGAGTTTTTTGGTATTTTCCTTGATCATTTCTTTCATCAGAAGTTGAGAGAGGATAAGGCCAAAGAGTTTTAGAACTTGAGGTAAGGTAGGATGAGTGTGAAGGAATATGCCTTGAATTTCCATCTGTTGTCTCATTATGATCGGATGTTAGTGTTTAGTATAAGTGCTAAAATGAGTAAGTTTGCTTTACGTTTATCCCATGACTTGATATTGGAATGTAAGGCAGCGATGTTGAACAATGACATAGATATTTCCAAATATGTGGTCTATATGCAATAGGAGAAAGATGAAAAAAAGATACTAAAGAAGATTGGGGAGAGGAAGAATAAGAACTTCAGGTATTGACACCAAGGTATAGGCAACAAGCTAGTTTGAAAGATGGTAGATCACGGTCCATAAGTAAGAATTATGGGAGTTATAATTCTTATTCATCAGCTAGTGCTCCTTCCTAAGATATCTGATGATCATCACTTTTAGGCTAACAATGGTTTTAAGGAACAAGGTTCCCTACGTCTAGCTAGTGGAGCTTAGTAAGCCCCATCATTTCCTCTCTACGAATTTTGTGGATAGCTCGACTATGGTTAATATTAATTCTATAATTGTGGGAAACTTTTTCATATGCTGCTATATTATCCAACATCTAAAGTTTTAATGGTATCTAATAAGGTCCTGGTGGTAATTTCTTCAGGTCCTACACCGAAGAATGCTACTTCTTGTACAGCGCTAGTCCAAATTGTCTTTATCCCCTTGCCACCGGTCAGGAATCATATGTGTCTCCTAATGTTAAAATTCATATGTTAAAGCTCTTTTCTCATGATGTGAATTATCTGCTTTATTTGGGTCTACTCTTTCTTATGTGAACCCCTTACGTGGATTTGCATTTTGGTTTTTAACCTAAAACAATTTCTGAGCCTCTCTTCATGTCTACCCTAGTGGATGTTTGTATTATGGTTAGAAGGTTACAAGGGTTGTGTGGCATTTATCATTCATAGAGAGACCTTGGTGGATTTTACAAAGTTGATATAGTGATTTTGATTTAATATTGTGGATGGATTGCCTTTATTCATGCATGGCTCTCTGTATTATAGGACTTGAAAGGTCAGTTTCTAATTCCCTAATGAACCAGTAATTGAATAGGAACATAGTTCCTTAGTGCATAAAAGGATGTTTAAATCTTATCTTAGAGCGTCGAAAGTTAATTTCCAAGGGGTGTCTATATCATATTGTACGAGTTAAAGTTTCTAGTTCTGAAGGCCCTTCTTTTCAATATGTTCCTATTGTCAATAAGTTTTCTGAGGATCTTCCTAGCATTCCTTCCGATAGAAAAATAGACTTTGGGATAGATCTTTTTACAAATACATGTCTTATCTCTTTTCCTTATTATAGAATGGCTCCAACTGAGTTAAAAGAGTAGTTAAAGTATTTTCTTTATAAGGGTTTCATCCAACCCAACATCTTTTTATGTGGTGCCCCTATTCTTTTCTTCCGTAAGAAAAATAGGTCTATTTTGACGTGCATGGAGTATCAACAGTTAAATAAGGTCACCAGGAAGAATAGGTATCTTTTACCTATGATAGTTGATTTTTTGACCAGCTTTATGGTGCTAGATGTTTTTCTAAGATTGATCATCATTTAGGTTATCATAAGTTAAATATTTTGGAGGTGGATATTCCTAAGACTCATTTTTGAACTTGACATGGTCACTTTGAATTTTTGGAAATGTCATTTTGGATTGACTAATGCTCTGGTTGCATTTATGGATCATATTAATCGATTTAAGTTAGTTTTTAGACTTGTTTGTTATTGTGTTCATTGATGATATTTTGGTGTATTCTAAGAGTAAGGAGAACATGCTAATTATCATTGAATTATGTTCTAGATCTTAAGGATCAGAAGTTGTATGCTAAATTTTCGAAGTGTGAATTTTGGCTGAATATGTGAACTTTCCATGGGCATTTTGTTTCGAGATAGGGGATCAAGGTGGTTTCACAAAAAGTCGATGACGTTAAGTGGTGGACTTGAACCATGACATTAACCAACATTCGGAGTTACCTGGACTTGGCTAGTTATTATTGGAGGTTTGTGGAGATATTTTTTTCTATTGTCACTTCATTAGAAAAGTTGACTCAGAAAAAGGTTATGTTCTTTTGGTCCAATGCTTGTGAGGGTAGGTTTGAGAATTTGAAAGATAAATTAACTTCTGCGCCAGGTTTATCCTTGCCCGAGGGAACTGATGTGTTCACTATTTATTGTGATACATCCCATATGGGATTGGGTTGTATTTTGATGTAGCATGGAATAGTTGTAACTTATGCTTCTAGGCAACATAAGGTTCAAAAAAGAAATGATACGACTCATGAATTAGAGTTGGTGACTATGGTTTTTGCACTATTATTTCTAATAGGTATATGTAGATATCTATTTTGAACGTAAAATCATATAGTATGTGTTTAATTAGAAGAAGTTGAATCTTTGGTAGAGGTAGTGGCTTGTATTTCTCAAGGATTATGATATGAGTCTTCACTATTATCCAGGTAAAGCTAATATAGTTATTGATGCTCTTAGTAGGTTTTCCATAAGGATTTTATCTCACGTGGATGAAGAGAATTGAGGATTGGTGAAGGATATTGACTAGTTAGGTTACTTGGGAGTTCGTCTTGAATATTCTGAGTATGGAGGAGTGATTTTTCCAAAAGTGGTTTAATTATCTATTTGTTCTGAGGTGAAGGAGAAGCTGGCTTTGGATCCCATTCTTATGCATATCGAGGATGATGTGGGACAATAAAAAGTGATTGGCTTTTATATCGGTAGGGATGGTATCTTGAGTTACCAAGGTAGCTTTTGTGTCCTTATGTTTATAGGATATAGGGAAGTATTTTGTCTGAGGCTCATGAGTCTAGGTATACTTGTCATCCAGGTTCGACAAAGATGTATCATGATTTGAAAGAAATATATTGGTGGAATAATATGAAGAGAGATCTGGATAACTTCGTAGGTAAGTGTATGATTTGTAAACTAGTGAAGGTTGAGAACTTAAGGCCCGATGGTATGTCTAAAGAGGTTGAGTTGACCATGTGAAAGTTGGAGATGATCAATAAGGATTTCATTATGGGTCTTCCGTGGTATTACAATCAATATGATTCTATTAGGGTCATTATGGATAGGATGACTAACTCGGCTCACTTCTGGCATGTGTGGACTACTTGCTCTGGAGAGGATTATGCTAAGTTGTTCATTGAGTAGATAGTCAGATTGTACAGAGCACTAGTGTCGATCATTTAGGATTGAGGTACACAATTTTCTTCTAACTTTTGGCATTAATTTCAGAAAGGTTTTGGGACTAAGGTGAACCTTAGCACTACTTTCCAACCTCGGACAGATGGACAAGCTATGTGAACTATTAAGACTTTGGAGGAAATGTTAAGGCTTTCGTAATTGATTTTAGAAGTAGTTTGGTAGATCACTTTCCTCTCATTGAGTTTGTGTTTAACAAAAGTTATCATTTAAGCATTAGAATGGCTTCTTTTGAGGCTTTTTATGGTAAGAGATGTAGGTCTCCCATTGGGTAGTTTGTGGTTGGTGAGACTAGATTTTTGGGTCCTTACTATGTTCATCAAGCTATTAAGAAGGTGAAGGTGATTAGGTATATGTTAATGAATGCCCAAAGTCCCTAAAAGTCTTATGCGAATGTGAGGGAAAAGGAGTAGGATTTTAATGTAGATGATTTGGTGTTCTTATAATTTTCTCTTATGAATGGGGTGATAGATTTGGGAAGAAGGTAAAGCTCAGCCTCTATTATGTTGGTCTGTATGAGATTTTAAGGAGAGTGGGGAATGTTTATGAGCTTGGGCCATATTTATCTGGTTTTTTATGTATCGTTGTTGAAAAAGTGTGTGGGTGATCCTTCTTTGATTTTGCTTATTAAGGATGTTTATATTTTGGATTCCTTATCGTATGAGGAAGTCCCAGTTGAGGTTTTCTAATGAAATGTCCATAGATTAAGGAATAAGGATGTGGATTTGGTAAAAGTCCTTTTGAGGAATCAAAGGGTAGAGGAAGCTACTTGGAAAGTTAAAGAGGACATAAGGTCCAAATATCTGTTCTTGTTCCCCATGCGGGATAGAAGAGTTTGAGGTATGGGTTCCCTTTAAATTGTCACTTTTAGCATTGGTTCATGGTTTTGTGGTTGCATCCGATCTCGTATTCGAGCTAATGGGTGCCTCAACTGCATGTTTAGGTATGAATGATCCTTATACCCTCAACTTAGAATGTTGCATGTCCTTAGCCAGCAAAACATAACAAAATAATACAATGATGCTTAACTAAGAGAAACCTAATATACCTATGGCAATCAATCATCAAACATAAGCTGAAGATCATTACCCTCTCCAAGTTTAATAATTTATGAACCAATTACGTGCATTAATGAAGCACAACAATGAGATAGAAAGGAACCAAGATATGACATTACATTAGCAACACACAACCATGCATATATACAATTTACACTACCCAAACAAGTAAGCAACTAGCAATACAATCCATGTTCCCTCACATAAAATAATTCATACTCACTCATATATGAAATAACTTATGTCAATGCGGGGATGGTCAAGAGACACTCACACTAAAAAAGAAATTCCAATCAATGCTTGTCAAATACCATAGGCTTGCCCTTATTTTCTTTACCTTAGCTTTCAGACATTTAAGTTAGGATCACTGTAGGTCTTTTCTCGACTTGTACTGTAGGCTAGGGGTTGGTATGATGCATATGGTCATTTAAAGTGACTAAGCCTTCTTGGTGCTACACTTATTTTGGAGTTTCACATATTAGCCATTTTTCACTTTATTTTCCACCCTTATTTCTTCTTTTTTTATTTTAAAGCTTATTCACGCTGGGTGTAGTTTTCTTCATATTTCTTTTTTGACTTATTTCTTTTCTTTTAATTTTATTTTTCTTTTTGCTACCACACCCATCTCTATTTTCTTGTTCTCTTATTTTACCCTTCTGCAAAACCACCTTACATTACACACCCCTATGATAGCTACCCTCAACTTAAGCATTTTTCCTCAATTGAGGTGCACAATACCAAAGAAGGACTAGGGACAAAATAGGGTCATTGTAAAACTTATAGGAATTTGAAGGTGTAACAAGAAAAATAGGCGTTCGGGCTCAAAATTAGGGTAATGGGATATAATTCACAAATGGAAGGTCATGTAGGCAAAAAGTGGACTAATATCAAAAATAGCCTATTGATGTTCCGGTATATTATGGAACAATTAGCATAATTTTCTTAGGGAAATTGTATGTTTTCAGGCAACCAAAGTATTATTTTATTAAGTTTTTAGTATTTTCAGAAGAAAGCTGGAAAAAGTAGCAAAAACGTGAGTTTGACGGTAAAAATGGTGGACCGTACGTCATTCGACAGACCACCAGGTCGACCATCAAGGCCATCCAGAACCTACCATACAAATTCCTTGAGCGACGAAAAAGATGGCGGACCGCCAGACATGTGATGGACCACTAGATGGACCATCAACCCTTATCTAGAAATGACCTTTCAGAGGAACTCGGTGACGATCAACATGATGGACCATCAGTCATGCGACGGACCACTAGGTGGACCATTAGGTCTTATCCAGAAACTGTTATTTGGAAGAAACGAGTGACAAATAATATGGTGTACCGTCAACTCTTCGATGGTCTGCGATATGAACCATCAACTGGTATGCGGCTTTTTTGTTTTTAAATTTTAAATTCCTTTTTTAGCTGGGAACATATAAATACAAAATTTTAAGGTTAAGAAGGGATATTTTTTCTTTCTTTTACAAGTTTTAGCATCTATTGAAACTCTTTGTAAACCAGTACTTTGGGGATTCTATAGATCTGGGAGCACTTTAGCATTAAACAATTGATTATTGAATATTGAAGGACTAATTCTTGGGATTCTTTGTAAGTAAATTCTTAATCTATTTATGAATAATACAAGAATGACTTCTTCTTCTTCTATGGAGTATTGCGGCTAAGATCCCATAACTAGGGTTATGGGATCCTTAATGTGAAACACATCTATGGTTTGGGAATCAACTTGAGTTCCATAATTCAATGACATTGCGTAAACCTTTCTTTAATTTTATGACTTTTCTTGGTTGCAAACTTGAAGAGTTATCCCTAGAACAACACTTGTCTTAAAAGAAAGTGTTTGTTGGGAAAAGAAAGTGTTTACATGAATTCTAAGGGGTTTAACCTTTAGAGTAATAGAAAATGCCCTAACAGGATTAGCTTACATGAGAAATAAGTTGAAATAATAATGAATCGTTTGAGTTTGAGAGAATTAGAGGATAATCTTTCCACTTAGGTTAAGAAACTAAGGGATAAAGAATAGGACTCAACCTTTCTTGCAATTAAATTTGCTAAGAGTAACTCATAAACGATTCACAACCCAAATGGTGCTAGCATTTTAGTGACCCTGGTTTGTTTAATTTCATAAAGTTACAAAATACAAAGAGAATCATTAGTTGTAATACTCTTGTTACACCTAATTATTTTACAAATTAAAACCCAAACCCCCCCTTTTTTGGTTAGGAACCTCTGATCAATAGTCTAATAACAATTAGAACACTTAGTGAGCATACTATTCCCTGTGAGATTCGACACCTAACCTAGTTAGGTTCTATATTTGACAACAACTGCTTACACTTTCTACCAAGAGTTGTAATTTGGACGTATCAAATCTTGGTGTCGTTGCTAGGGAATACGTTGTTCAACTAAGTTTGTGATAGTTAATAGAACCTTTGGTCAAAGATTCTCAAACTTTACTTTTGGGTTGTTGTTTTTGTTTTGAATAGGTTGACTATTTTGTATGCCAAGTACACAGAGATCGGGTCTGCCATTATTACCTATAAATCCGGAACCATATCTCATTGGCAGAATGGATGCGCAATGAGACCCTAAAAGGAAAGCTGCTCAACAGGAGAAGGCTGGATTAGCTGCATTGACAGCTGCACAAGTAAATCAGCAGAATGCTGATAACCCAGGTCGGGTACCAAATCCTGTATGATGATGAGCTATTAAATCCAAGGTGTACAGATGATATGGCTGCACCAATGAACAGGAATATAAACAGAGATCGTCAGGCTAGAATGAGACCTGAACACGGAGCTGTGCAGTTTTATTTTGATGAAGATGATGATTAATTGGGTGGGGATGGTGCCATAGGGGCTATTATTCCTCCGCCTTTAGCACTCAGAGTAAAGTTCAATATTACTAGCACTATGATCCAATAATTACAACTCAAAGGGTTATTTGGTGGACTTTCAGGTGATGATTCGAATATGCATCTGATTTATTTTATCTCAACATGCAAGTCATTTGACAATCCAGGGGTTGAACAAAATGCGATCCGACTATGCTTATTCCCATTGTCTCTATCTGGAGAGGCAACTCTAAGGTTAAATGGGCTAACTCCTGACTTTATTACCAATTGGAGGCAACTAAAAGAGCCTTTCCTAGAAAAATTCTTTTTGCCGTCCAAGAGAGAATAATTAAGAGATGATATAAGCAATTTCAGACAGCTTCCAACTGAAGCTTTCTATGAGACTTGAGAGAGATTCAAGAAGAAGCTTATGTGGTGCCTAAATATTCAGATGACCAATCTCCACTTAATGGAGATATTATATAGGGCCTTGAATTAGGTGACTAAGCTAGTGGTAGATAATATTGCAGGTGGGTCATTCATAGACCTCACTTTTCTTAAGGCATCTGAAATGCCTAATCGTATGACAAAGCAGAGTACAGCTTGTCATACTAGGGATTCTGAGGTAACAAGCTCTACTATATCTATTGGTATGACCACAGAACAGAGGCAAAGGGAAGAGGAACATAACTAAGATATGGCTCACATAAAAATGCAAATGAACCTTCTTACTAAGAATTTATTATCAGGAAAGACAGAGAAGGTTTAAGTTGTTACATCACACGGAAGAGCTGACTCCGATTCTGTGGAGGAAGCATATTACTTGAATAATCAAGGGGGTTTCTGAGGCAGTGGCCAAGGAAACCAAGGTCAGAACTACTATGAAAAATCTAGGTACAAGAATTAAGACCAAGTGAATTGGAAGAATAAGAATGACAGGAGTAGTTTGTATGTCCCTCCTGGAAATCGTAAAGCTGCGGCATCTATCTCTTGGAAGATGTCCATGGAGGACATGATGGCTAAGCTGTTGAAAGGAGTTGAGGCAACCAACACGGGAGTAGTTAAGGTAAAAAATGATTTGTTTTCAATGAATCAATTAGTTGACTTGCATTAAACTTAAATAAAATAATTAGCGCAGCAAATAAGTCAACTATCAACAGTTTTTAATCAAAGGAAGGCTGGCACTTTACCAAGTGACACAGTGAAAAATCCCAAAAAAGATGGTCATGTTTGGCAATTACTACCAGGAGTGGTAAGGTGTTGGAAACCCAATCCATGGGTAAGCCTGTGGTTGATAGTATGGAGGAGAGTGTTGTTGAAGCAGATTGTGATCATCCGGTAGAAGTGAAAACTAGGATGAGATCATTCATAATACTACACCTAGTTGTCAGTAGTCTGAAAAAATTGAAGATAAGAAGAACAAAGAAAAGGAAGTGGCGGAGAAAACTCTCCCAAACCACCACCCCTTTTTCCTCAGAGACTGAAGAAGAAGGCCGATGACAATAAGTTTAGTAAATTCATGACCATGTGGAAGCAGTTGACTATAAATGTGCCTTTGGTGGAGTTACTAGAGTAGATGCTAGGGTATGCCAAATTCATAAATGACCTTTTGACAAAGAAAAGGGCAGCAAGCTCTAAATCGACAAATAATTTCCATTATTGCAGTGTGATTTCCACAAGGTTCTTAGAACAGAAGAAGGTAGATCCGGGAGCTTTCATTATTTCTTGCACGATTGGATCTTTGGATTGTGCTAAGGCTTTGTGTGATTTGGGGGCTAGCATTAATTTGATGCCACTAGCCATTTATAAAAAGTTGGGGTTGGGAGATCCCACTCTAACAAATATGCAGCTCATGATGGTAGATAGATTAGTAAAATAGCCTGTTAGTATTTTGTATGATGTATTAGTGAAGGTGGCTACCTTCATTTTTCCTGCATATTTTGTTATTTTGGATTGCGAGGTGGACTTTGAGGTGCCCATAATCTTAGGTCGACGTTTTCTCCTAATCGAAAGTATGTTGATTGATCTGCGAGCGAATGAGCTTTTATTTTAGATGAATGACGAAGTGGTATATTTCGATGTATGTTAATCACTGAAGCAGCACAAAGAAATGAATATGTTCTCTATAGTTAATGTTTATTATGAGGATGAGCAGGAAATATCTTTGTACGAGCATCTTACTGTTGGGCCATTGGCTGCTGTGCTTATGAACTTTGATTGTGAGTATATTGAGGAGTATGAAGAAACTATCTATGCTTTGACAGGAATGGGGTCGTATTCTTATGCCCCCAAGAAGCTTGATCTTGACCTGAAGAATCGACCTTTACCACTAGCGAATCCATCTATTGAAGAGCCACCGGTGTTAGACTTGATAGAGCTACCCAGTCATCTGAGGTATGTATTCTTGTGTAGTAGAAATCTACTGCCGATTATTATTGCTATTGATCTAGGCGAACAACATATGGAAGCTTTCATTTCTGTTCTTAAGAGATAAAAGAGAGCTATTAGTTGGACTATTGCAGACATCATTAGTATCCTTCCTGGCATATGTACGCACAAGATTCAGCTACAGGAAGATTGTGCACCCACTATTGGGCATCAGTATCACCTGAATCCACATATGCAAGAGGTGGTGAAGAAAGAAATCATCAAGTGGCTAGATGCAGGGGTGGTGTACCCAATCTCAGACAGTAAATGGGTGAGTCCTGTACAGTGTGTTCCAAAGAAAGTGGGCATGACAGTAGTGGCTAATGACAAGAATAAGTTAATTCCACTCAGGCCTATCATAGGGTGGAAGATGTGCATGGACTACCAAAAGTTCAACTCGTGGACACTAAAAGATCACTTTCCAATGCCATTCATTGATCAGATGCTCAATCGATTGGTAGGTAGAGGTTGGTACTTTTTCTTGGATGGTTATTTCGGGTATAACCAGATCTCCATTGCTTCTGAAGATCAGGAGAAGATGACGTTCACATGCCCATATGGCACATTTGCTTTTCAAAGGATGCCCTTTGGTTTATGTAATTCACCGACCATATTTCAGAGGTGCATGATGTTGATGTTCTCTAATATGGTTGAAGACACCTTGGAGGTGTGTATGGATGATTTTTCAGTTGTTGGAGATTCCTTTGACCTGTGTTTGCTGAACTTAAGTATAGCATTACAGCGGAGTAATGAGTTTAACCTGGTACTTAACTAGGAAAAATACCATTTCATGGTGAAGGAAGGCATTATTCCGTGTCATAAAATTTCTGTGAAAGGTATTGAGGTAGATTGGGCCAAGGTTGAGGTTAGCGATACACTACCTTCCCCCATCTTCGTAAAAGGGGTGAGTAGATTTCTTTGTCATACAAGATTTTATCATAGATTTATAAAAGATTTCTTGAAGGCTGCAAACCCATTATACAAACTTCTTGAAAAGGAGGCCAAGTTATCTTTTGATAATGACTGCAGGCAGGCGTTCAAATAAATTAAGCTGAAATTAGTAGAGGCTCCAGTTATTATTACTCTGTACTGGACAAAGTCGTTTGAACTAATGTTTGATGCTAGCGGGGTGGTGCTTGAAGCTGTGTTGGGACAGTAAAAGGATAAGCTATTTTATCCAATATACTATACTAGCAAAGCCCTAAATGAGGCTCAAAAGAACTACACTATCACTGGAAAAGAGCTCCTAGCTGTATTTTACGCCTTTGAAAAATTCAAAGCGTATTTGCTAGGGACCAAGGTGGTGGTCCACATGGATCGTGTAGCTCTGAGGTACTTAATGGCTAAGAAAGATGCGAAGCCAAGATTGATCCGGTGGGTATTTTTTCTTCAAGAATTCGACTTGGAGGTAAAGGATCGTAACAATTAGCTGGCTGATCTCTTATCAAGACTTGAATGTGAACAAGCAATCAAGGACAAGTTAGATATTAATGATTATTTTTTGGATGAGAAGATACTAGCAGTGAAGCTCGAGCAGATTCCGTGGTATGTTGAATTCCCAAACTACGTGGTAAGTGAGGTGATGCCAAATAATCTTTCCTTTCACCAAAGGAAAAAGTTCCTTCACGATGTGACCCAGTATTTTTGGGATGAGCCCTATCTTTTTCGGCGATGTGCAAATGGTGTTATTAGGCGCTGTGTTCCAGATGTGGAGATGCTGAGTATTTTGGAAGCATGCCACGCTTTACCTGTTAGTGGTCACCATAAAGGTGATCGTACTGCTCAGAAAGTATTACAGAGTATCTACTATTGGCCCACGCTATTCAGAGATGCAAATAAGCTTATTCGTAGATGTGATCAATGTCAGAGAAAAAGATCAATCTCCAAACGCCATGAGATGCCAATGTCCAAAATGGTAGAAGCAAAGTTGTTTAATGTATGGGGCATTGACTTCATGGGCCCATTTGTAAGCTCAAACGGGTTAAAATACATCCTTGTATCTATAGACTATGTATCGAAATGGGTAGAAGCTGTGGTGTTGGCTGACAATGAATGAAGAAGTGTTGTAGCATTTCTGAAGAAGAACATATTCTCCTGTTTTGGAGTACTAAGAACAATCATAAGTGATGGGGGATCCCATTTCTGCAATAAAGTTTTTAGGGTTGTTTTGGTAATGTATGGAGTAAAACAACACCGAGTAGCAACTCCATATCACCCACAAACTAGTGGGCAAGTGGAGGTGTCGAATCATGAGATTAAGACCATTCTCACCAAAACTGTGAACGCTAATAAGAAATGTTAGTCTTGGAAGCTAGATGATGCCTTGTGGGCATACTGAATTGCTTTCAAGACACCAATTGGAATGTCTTCGTATCAGCTGGTCTATTGGAAGGCATGTCATTTGCCAATCGAGCTTGAGTATAAGGCCTTATAGGCTCTCAAAAGGCTGAATATGCACTGGAAGGAAACAGATGATCTAAGATTGGAGAAGATAAATGAGATGGATGACTTTTATCCTAGGGCTTATGAAAGAGCTAACTTGTATAAAGAGGAGATGAAGAAATACCATGATCAAAGGATTGAACAGAGAGAATTTAGTAAAGGTGATTTGGTACTTCTTTTCAACTCCAGACTAAATCTATTTCCAGGTAAGTTGAAGTCTAAATGGTCAGGTCCATTCAAAATTAGCAAAGTCTACTCATCTGGAGTAGTTGAGCTTAAAAATAAAGATGGTAGTGTCTTCAAAGTGAACGGGCAAAGGATCAAACTTTATATTGGTCCAAAAGAATTAATAAAAAGTGTTGATGCCTTTTATCTCGATGAAGTCTGAGTACTCAAGATACCTAAGTCGTGCTGCGATGTTAAATCAGGCGCTAGTGGGAAGCAACCCATAATATGTTATTGTAACCATATTAAGAGTCTATTTTATATTCTTGTGAAATTTGGATGTGTTTATGACGTGTGAAGGGCCTGAAATGCTGTAAAAAGGAACATAGGCATACATTTGAGCTACTGAAACGTTGTGATGGATGACTTGATAGACCACCAGGCCCCTGACGGACCACCACTTTTAACCGTCAAGAACATACAAGAAAAACCATTCACTGGATAAGCCATGATGGCCTGAGTGGCAGACGGTCACGAACCTGGTGGGACGTCACAACAGCCGTCAGAAGTAAGATTGGTGACCCCCATTTTGGAAGCAGTGACAGCCAATCTGGTGGACCATCACAGATTTGGCTGACCGTCTCACTTGTCATTATACCAAAATAGAAACACATCGACTCAGGTAAGGAATGACGTTCAGAGTGGTGGTACGTCACATTTGTGACGTACCATCAATTTGACCATCACTTTAAACCTAACTCTGAATTGGGTTGGGTTAAATCAGTACTCTTTATAAGTACTCCATATTTTACCTGAAGTGAGATTTTGAGGATAAAATTGAGTGGGTACACTCATTGTAACCATTCCATAACCTTTGACTTTTCTACTTCTTTAAGATTCAAATAACCTAAAGAGAGTTCTCCCATCTAAGGATAAAGGCAAGCAGTAAATGGATGAAAAAGCAGCAAGGAAAGAAGAAAAACGGAGAAAAAAATAAGCAATGTCACTTGAGGAGTTTGACCAGCACAACCTGAAGAGAGTTGTAATGAAGTCAAAGGAAGAAGCTGAAAGGAAGCAAAGAGAATAAGAAAATCAAGTGGCAGGAGTCTCTAGTAGTGCTGCCCTAGCAAGGGGCCGAAGTGCAGGTTCAATTCGTAAGACTATCCCTCAAAATGTAGAGGGTGAATTTGTGAGCGTTCCTACCACCATAGGGGCCAACATTGCATAGGGTGAGGATGTAGGGACCTCACCCCACCTGACAGATGCCTCAGAGGAATAGAAGGCGAAGTAGATAACCCAATCCTCAGTTACGATAATTTATTGCTTTGAAGACAATGCATATCTTTTTATGTGGGGGTGGGTTATATTTACACCATGGTTTGATGTATTGCCGATATTCTGAATCCAATCATGTACTATCTAGTAGAAGTGGCATGTATAGTGTATTTTTATTATCGCATTTCAAATTCTGCAGCCTATGATGTAAATATATGCTTTTAATGAGTATCTATAAATTGTTTCTTTTTCATTACATTGTTGTAAATATGGTCTATGAATGATGTGGCATAAGACTATGAGCATATGTATGTATTTATTTACCTTATTCATGTAAACATATGTATATAACTCTCAGTAATTTTGTATTTAGCATTAGTCCAGAAGAGGTACATGCAACATGCAATGAACATTCCAAGAAATGCAAAGGAAGTTTAATTTTTTTGCCTGTGGGTGTGAGGTTTTACTTCCAGTTCTTTCATAGGTTATGACTTAGAACTTGGCTGAGTCATAGATACTGTCTTCTAGGGGAGTCATTAGGATAGGATAATAGGCCTCCTTGTACTTTGAGCCTTCTAACCTAAATAGACAACACCCACCAGAAAGATTATCTCTTTTGAATCCATCTTTTGTCTTTAAAACCCATTCTAAAATCCTGTCACTGTTAATTACTCTCCGTAGGGTTTTAACATTCAGCTCTAGCCTTATCAAATTACTTAACATTATACATTTCAACTTAGATAAAGCATCTAAGTTGAGGGTGGCTAATGTCAAAAGATTGGCCACTGACTGCATTAGCCTGAGTCGAAAGGTAGCTGTTATAAAAAAATATATACATATATAGCAACTTAAAGTTGAAAAGATGCTAGGTCAAGGATATTTAAGTTTCAATGAGTCACTTTACCCAAAAACATACCCCTCTTGACCCGAAACCTCATTGCAAGCCTCAAAAAGATATGTTTGATCCTAGTAAGTTAATGTTGAGGTAGTGTCGTATGGCTAGGGCAAGCCTATGGGTACTTGGACTATGGTTGTAACTTCTTTGTGAGTGTGGCAGTTATACTTTGTCCACATCAAATAATGAGTGGTGGATTTCATTGTTGTAAGGGCAATGAAAGTTTCACTGAACTTTGCTATGCTCTGTAGAATGTAACATCCATGCTTGTGAACTGAACTATGATAAATACAGGGTGTGGAGCCTGATGTGTTAAATGCATGTGATTGAACTGATGAGTGAATAGTTGCATCAAAATGTTTCAAGGGGTGGTTGCTTGTCATTTTACTGTTCATGTGTGCAATTAGGTGCTGAGTTTCTTGAGGACAAGCAATTACCTTAAGTTGAGGGTGTTGATGTTCCTGTATATTATGGAACAGTTAGCATCATTTTCTTAGAGAAATTGTATATTTTTAGGCAACCAAAGTATTCATTAATAACGTTTTTAGTGTTTTCAGTGAAAGGAGATAACCACAGGAGAAAGTTGCAAAAAAGTAGCAAAAAGTGAGTTTGACGGTCAAAATGGTGGACCGTCAGTATTTCAACGACCACTAAGTCGACCGTCAAGGCGATCTAGACCTACCATACAAATGCCTTAAGTGACGGAAAACATGGCAGACCGTCAGACATGTGAAGGACCACCAGATGGACTGTCAACCCTTGTTGAGAAATCACCTTTCAGAGGAACTCGATGACGATCAACGTGGTGGACCGTCAGTCATGCGATGGACCACCAGATGGACCATCAATGCTTATCCAGAATCCACCCTCTAGTAGAACTCAGTGACGGTTAATGTGGTAGACCATCGGTCATGTGACGGACCACCAGGTGGACCGTCAGGTCTTATCTACAAACTGCTATTTCGAAGAAACGAGTGACGGAATAGACGGTGGACGATCGACTCTTTGATGGTCTGCCATATGGACCGTCAGCTGAGACGCGACTTTTCTATTTTTAAATGATAAATTCCTTTTTTAGCTGGGAACATATAAATACAAAATTTTAGGGT
>NC_061121.1:177647470-177754202 GCF_002878395.1 Capsicum annuum | reverse complement strand
GTATGTATTCTTGTGTAGTAGAAATCTACTGCCGATTATTATTGCTACTTATCTAGGCGAACAACATATGGAAGCTTTCATTTCTGTTCTTAAGAGATAAAAGAGAGCTATTAGTTGGACTATTGCAGACATCATTAGTATCCTTCCTGGCATATGTACGCACAAGATTCAGCTACAGGAAGATTGTGCACCCACTATTGGGCATCAGTATCACCTGAATCCATCTATGCAAGAGGTGGTGAAGAAAGAAATCATCAAGTGGCTAGATGCAGGGGTGGTGTACCCAATCTCAGACAGTAAATGGGTGAGTCCTGTACAGTGTGTTCCCAAGAAAGTGGGCATGACAGTAGTGGCCAATGACAAGAATAAGTTAATCCACTCAGGCCTATCATAGGGTGGAAGATGTGCATGGACTACCAAAAGTTCAACTCGTGGACACTAAAAGATCACTTTCCAATGCAATTCATTGATCAGATGCTCAATCGATTGGTAGGTAGAGGTTGGTACTTTTTCTTGGATGGTTATTTCGAGTATAACCAAATCTCCATTGCTTCTGAAGATCTGGAGAAGATGATGTTCACGTGCCCATATGGCACATTTGCTTTTAAAAGATACTAGCAGTGAAGCTCGAGCAGATTCCGTGGTATGTTGAATTCCTAAACTACGTGGTAAGTGAGGTGATGACAAATAATCTTTCCTTTCACCAAAGGAAAAAGTTCCTTCACGATGTGACCCAGTATTTCTGGGATGAGCCCTATCTTTTTCGGCGATGTGCAAATGGTGTTATTAGGCGCTGTGTTCCAGATGTGGAGATGCTGAGTATTTTGGAAGCATGCCACGCTTTACCTGTTAGTGGTCACCATAAAGGTGACCGTACTGCTCAGAAATTATTACAGAGTATCTACTATTGGCCCACGCTATTCAGAGATACAAATGAGCTTGTTCGTAGATGTGATCAATGTCAGAGAAAAAGATCAATCTCCAAACGCCATGAGATGCCAATGTCCAAAATGGTAGAAGCAGAGTTGTTTAATGTATGGGGCATTGACTTTATGGGCCCATTTGTAAGCTCATACGGGTTAAAATACATCCTTGTATCTGTAGACTATGTATCGAAATGGGTAGAAGCTGTGGTGTTGGCTGACAATGAAGGAAGACGTGTTGTAGCATTTCTGAAGAAGAACATATTCTCCTGTTTTGGAGTACTAAGAATAATCATAAGTGATGGGGGATCCCATTTCTGCAATAAAGTTTTCAGGGTTGTTTTGGTAATGTATGGAGTAAAACAACACTGAGTAGCAACTCCATATCACCCACAAACTAGTGGGCAAGTGGAGGTGTCGAATCATGAGATTAAGGCCATTCTCGCCAAAATTGTGAACGCTAATAAGAAATGTTAGTCCTGAAAGCTAGATGACGCCTTGTGGGCATACTGAATTGCTTTCAAGACACCAATTGGAATGTCTTCGTATCAGCTGGTCTATTGGAAGGCATGTCATTTGCCAATCGAGCTTGAGTATAAGGCCTTATAGGCTCTCAAAAGGCTGAATATGCACTGGAAGGAAGCAGATGATCTAAGATTGGAGAAGATAAATGAGATGGATGACTTTTATCCTAGGGCTTATGAAAGAGCTGACTTGTATAAAAAGGAGATGAAGAAATACCATGATCAAAGGATTGAACAGGGAGAATTTAGTAAAGGTGATTTGGTACTTCTTTTCAACTCCAGACTGAATCTATTTCCAGGTAAGTTGAAGTCTAAATGGTCAGGTCCATTCAAAATTAGCCAAGTCTACTCATCTGGAGTAGTTTAGCTTAAAAATAAAGATGGTAGTGTCTTCAAAGTGAACGGGCAAAGATCAAACTTTATATTGGTCCAAAAGAATTAATAAAAAGTGTTATGCCTTTTATCTCGATGAAGTCTAAGTACTCGAGATACCTAAGTCGTGCTGCGACGTTAAATCAGGCGCTAGTGGGAAGCAACCCATAATATGTTGTTGTAACCATATTAAGAGTCTATTTTATATTCTTCTGAAATTTGGATGTGTTTATGACGTGTGAAGGGCCTGAAATGCTGTAAAAAGGAACATAGGCATACATTTGAGCTACTGGAACGTTGTGATGGATGACTTGACAGACCACCAGGCCCCTGACGGACCACCACTTTCAACCGTCAAGAACATACAAGAAAAAGCATTCACTGGATAAGCCATGATGGCCTGAGTGGCAGACGATCACGAACCTGGTGGGACGTCACAACAGCCGTCAGAAGTAAGATTGGTGACCCCCATTTTGTAAGCAGTGACAGCCAATCTGGTGGACCATCACAGATTTGGCTGACCGTCCCACTTGTCATTATACCAAAATAGGAACACATCGACTCAGGTAAGGAATGACGTTCAGAGTGGTGGTACGTCACATTTGTGACGTACCATCAATTTGACCATCACTTTAAACCTAACTCTGAATTGGGTTGGGTTAAATCAGTACTCTTTATAAGTACTCCATATTTTACCTGAAGTGAGATTTTGAGGATAAAATTGAGTGGTTACACTCATTGTAACCGTTCCATAACCTTTGACTTTTCCACTTCTTTAAGATTCAAATAACCTGAAGAGAGTTCTCCCATCTAAGGATAAAGGCAAGCAGTAAATGGATGAAAAAGCAGCAAGGAAAGAAGAAAAAAGGAGAAAAAAATAAGCAATGTCACCTGAGGAGTTAGACCAGCACAACCTGAAGAGAGTTGTAATGAAGTCAAAGGAAGAAGCTGAAAGGAAGCAAAGAGAATAAGAAAATCAAGTGGCAGGAGTCTCTACTAGTGCTGCCCTAGCAAAGGGGCGAAGTGCAGGTTCAATTCGTAAGACTATCCCTCAAAATGTAGAGGGTGAATTTATGAGCGTTCCTACCACCATAGGGGCCAACATTCCATAGGGTAAGGATGTAGGGACCTCACCCCACCTGACAGATGCCTCAGAGGAATAAAAGGCGAAGTAGATAACCCAATCCTCAGTTACGATAATTTATTGCTTTGAAGACAATGCATATCTTTTTATGTGGGGCTGGTTTATATTTACACCATGGTTGGATGTATTGCCGATATTCTGAATCCAATCATGTACTATCTAGTAGAAGTGGCATGTATAGTGTGTTTTTATTATCGCATTTCAAATTCTGCAGCCTGTGATGTAAATATATGCTTTTAATGAGTATCTATAAACTGTTTCTTTTTCATTACATTGTTGTAAATATGGTCTATGAATGATGTGGCATAAGACTATGAGCATATGTATGCATTTATTTACCTTATTCATGTAAACATGTGTATATAACTCTCAGTAATTTTGTATTTAACATTAGTCTAGAAGAGGTACATGCAACATGCAATGAACATTCCAAGAAATGCAAAGGAAGTTTAATTTTTTTGCCTGTGGGTGTGAGGTTTTACTTCCAGTTCTTTCATAGGTTAAGACCTAGAACTTGGCTGAGTCATAGATACTGTCTTCTAGGGGAGTCATTAGGATATGATAATAGGCCTCCTTGTACTTTGAGCCCTTCTAACCTAAATAGACAACACCCACCAGAAAGATTATCTCTTTTGAATCCATCTTTTGTCTTTAAAACCCATTCTAAAATCCTGTCACTGTTAATTACTCTCCGTAGGGTTTTAACATTCAGCTCTAGCCTTATCAAATTACTTAGCATTGTACATTTCAACTTAGATAAAGCATCTAAGTTGAGGGTGGCTAATGTCAAAAGATTGGCCACTAACTGCATTAGCCTGAGTCGAAAGGTAGCTGTTATAAAAAAATATATACATATATAGCAACTTAAAGTTGAAAAGATGCTAGGTCAAGGATGTTTAAGTTTCAATGAGTCACTTTACCCAAAAACATACCCCTCTTGACCCGAAACCTCATTGCAAGCCTCAAAAAGACATGTTTGATCCTAGTAAGTTAATCTTGAGGTAGTGTCGTATGGCTAGGGCAAGCCTATGGGTACTTGGACTATGGTTGTAACTTCTTTGTGAGTGTGATAGTTATACTTTGTCCACATCAAATAATGAGTGGTGGATTTCATTGTTGTAAGGGCAACGAAAGTTTCACTAAACTTTGCTATGCCCTGTAGAATGTAACATCCATGCTTGTGAACTGAACTATGATAAATACAGGGTATGGAGCCTGATGTGTTAAATGCATGTGATTGAACTGATGAGTGAATAGTTGCATCAAAATGTTTCAAGGGCTGGTTGCTTGTCATTTTACTGTTCATATGTGCAATTAGGTGCTGAGTTTCTTGAGGACAAGCAATTACCTTAAGTTGAGGGTGTTGATGTTCCTGTATATTATAGAATAGTTAGCATCATTTTCTTAGGGAAATTGTATATTTTCAGGCAACCAAAGTATTCATTAATAACGTTTTTAGTGTTTTCAGTGAAAGGAGATAACCACAGGAGAAAGTTGCAAAAAAGTAGCAAAAAGTGAGTTTGACGGTCAAAATGGTGGACCGTCAGTATTTCAACGGACCACCAAGTCGACCGTTAAGGCGATCTAGACCTAACATACAAATGCCTTAAGTGACGGAAAACATGGCAGACCATCAGATATGTGAAGGACCACCAGATGGACTGTCAACCCTTGTTGAGAAATCACCTTTCAGAGGAACTCGGTGACGATCAATGTGGTGGACCGTCAGTCATGCGATGGACCACCAGATGGACCATCAATGCTTATCCAGAATCCACCCTCTAGTAGAACTCAGTGACGGTTAATGTGGTAGACCGTCGGTCATGTGACGGACCACCAGGTGGACCGTCAGGTCTTATCTAGAAACTGCTATTTCGAAGAAACGAGTGACGAAATAGACGGTGGACGATCGACTCTTTGATGGTCTGCCATATGGACCGTCAGCTGAGACGCGACTTTTCTATTTTTAAATTTTAAATTCCTTTTTTAGCTGGGAACATATAAATACAAAATTTTAGGGTTAAGAAGGGATCTTTTTCCTTTCTTTTACAACATTTAACATCTATTAAAACTCTTTGTAACCCAGTACTTTTGGGATTCTTTAGATCTAGGAGCACTTTAGCATTGAACAATTGATTATTGAAGATTGAAGAACTGATTCTTGGGATTCTTTGTAAGTAAATTCTTCATTTATTTATGAATAACACAAGAATGACTTCTTCTTTTATGGAGTATTGTGGCTATGATCCCATAACTAGGGTTATGGGATCCTTAATGTTAAACACATCTATGGGTTGGGAATCAATTTGAGTTTCATAATTCAATGAAGTTGCATAAACCTTTCTTCAATTTCATGACTTTTCTTGGTTGCAAACTTGAAAAGTGAGCCCTAGAATAACACTTGTCTGAAAGGAAAGTGTTTGTTGGGAAAAAAAAGTGTTTACATGAATTCTAAGGGCTTTAACCTTTAGAGTAATAGAAAATACCCTAACAGGATTAGCTTACATGAGAAATGGGTTGAAAGAATAATGCATCCTTCGAGTTTAAGATAATTAGAGGATAAAATACCCACTTAGGTTGAGAAACTAAGGGATAAAGAATAGGACTCAACCTTTCTTGCAATTGAATTTGCTAAGCGGAACTCATAAATGATTCACAACCCAAATAATGCTAGCATTTTGGCAACCATAACCCTGGTTTGTTTAATTTCATGAAGTTATGAAATACAAGAGAATAATTAGTTGTAATACACTTATTACTATTAATTATTTTACAAATTAAAACCCAAAAAAACCCCTTTTTGGTTAGGAACCTCTGATCAATAGTTTAATAAAAATTACAACACATAGCGAGCACAGTATTCCCTGTGAGATTCGACACCTAACCTAGTTGGGTTCTATATTTGACAGTGCCCGCTTACACTTTCTACCGAGAGTTGTAATTTGGGTGTATCACCTATGATACTTTCCTAACAAACTATCCTACAACCTAGGTAAGACTAATTGGGAAAGTTTTGGATTAACATAAAAAGGAAACTTAAGTAGTATCTCACACATACATGACGAAGAGTTACATCACAAGTTTATTACCTATCTGGTTCATGCAAATGCTAGCAATGATTATCATTAACCTAATTGTAATGCCATAACTAGATTCAAAAAAGTCATATATATTCATATGCATATCACACAGTTCAAAACAAGCTATTGAAGGGGGATAATTTTCAACACATTGTATCAACTACCATAGATACTTATTTTTCTCCTAGTTAAATGACACTATATAAAACAAAACACAATACGCCCAAACATGCCTACTCTATTAGGAACAAGACTCTGGGAAAAGAGACACGGCAACAAAAAACCCAAGAGGACATCAAAACCTAAAAGCTGCAACACCCTCGACTAAAGATCATGCATTGTCTCCAATGCATCAAGCCGCTACAAAACAAGAGAGTTCGTAACATATTTATGGCACCATGGGTGCGAATATTTTACATTAATCATGCAATATGAATACAAATAAAAAACTACCTTGGGTTGTCTCCCAAGCAGTGCCTGATTTTATGTCGCAACATGACGGGACTTGGTTGGATACTCAGACTTCCCTAACAAGCCCATTGGCACCTTGATTACTTAGACTTTATCAAGGTATCCCAAAAGTTGGCCTCTAAATTTTGCTTTCTACTTTGAACTTATGAACTGCACTGATAAATATTTTCTGATTTCCTATTAGGCTCACGGGGTGGTGGTTTAAGATGATGGACACAAATAGTAGATATGTAATATTATACTTCTTGGCCCTTAATTAAGGAATGTAGTTCTTTTATTTTGGTTCAACATATATTTCCTCCTCCTTGTACTCTTCGTCAGGCTCGGATGGCTCGACCTAGATATCACTATCAAAAATCAATATGGAAAAATTCTTAGAATGAGGTTCAATACTCCCCAACTATGGATTTTCACCCTTCTTTACATCCCCACATAGTTATAGTGTTCTCTTCTTAAGTGTGACACTATTGATAATAGAATGAACAATTTTTGACTCCTCTATTTTGGCTCCTCAAGTTAGCTTCTAAGAATTTTTTAATCTCACAGCACCCATAAGTAATTTGTTGGGCATTACACGTAAAAAAATTTGCATTTAGCTGTAACACCCCGTACTTTTACCTAGCTTAAATTCACCCTAAAAATGTCAAAAACTTCCTTTAAAGGTGAATAAACTTTTATGCATGTGTAATTTTTAAGATTATTACTTTTCATTGTGTGGGAAATTGAATAAGCTTTCCATCAATACTAAATTCGCTCAAATCAAACAACCAGGCAAAGAGTTAGAGCCATTTTAGTAAGACAGTGTACGACTTGGAACTCTAGCGTGTAGTGAAGGCAATCAAAATGGAATTTGTCATTTTTCAGTGAGACAATGCGATACCACCACATCGTTCCACTATCCTTTTTCCCAATTATCACGTTCCAAGGTTACTCTGCGATCTGGCGCGTCGTGCCAAATGGAAAATTCTCAGCCAGTAAGGCATCGCGATGGCACCGCATCGCGCCATCATCCCAGTTCCCAATCATCAGTTTCCAGTGAAACAGAGTGATAGAACCGCATTGCGCCACGTGCCCTACTCGGGCTTTCAATGATGAAAATTAAAAACTTTATAGAGAGAATAGTGTTTTTTTTCCATTACCCAGATCTACCTTTAAACATAAAATTATACCATAAATACCCTATTATGTCATTTTTCCTCACTTTCTCTCAACAACAAAATTATTCTCTCATAAGGAAGAAACCCTATTTCAAGAAATCAAGGTCAAGCCCATGAAATCCTTCAAGAACTTAAAGAATCTCAAAAACTAAGGTATGTTAGATGTTCCTCCACAGAGTCCAAGTAACCTATTAAAATTTCAAGTTTTAGTCTTTTCAAGTTATTTGATTTTAAATTATAATTTCATCCATGAATCTCTATGTACTATTGATTTTATACCATGTTACCATGAAATTCTTGTTAATATTCAATCCTCCATGTTTTAATATTATTATTCATCAAATTAAATCATAATTTAACGCTATTATGAATAATTCATACTATTCGTACAAGTTCCATGCCATTCCTATGGTTGTTTTAAACCATGAACTACAAGTGTTTGATAAAATGCATACAAGAGAGATTTAATTAATAAGAACCTTCATGTTTTGATATCCAAGTTTTAGTGTCATTTTACTATAATTGTTTTGAGTCTGGGGTATTGAATACCCGAAATTCATAGTTGTTTATTTAGTCTAGTCTCAGTACATAATAAAATAGTATTTAGAATATACTATGAGCATTTTCAGAATAGTCAAATATCACTCAGTTATACTCAGAACAGTCTAGTATTTTAGTTTCTTTCAGTTGGGAGTAGGATTTAGCACCGAGCGAGTGTAGGGATGATGACTTTCTCATCAGTTAGGCGTAGTCGTTAGTAGTAGTCTCTATACTCCAGAACTATGTAGCCAGCGTAGGGTATAAGTAGTCACCCTTCTGATTAAGCTTGAATATCTCCCAGAGGTCACCAGTCAGTTCTGGCTTGACACCCTTACTCATTTTGACATTGTATCAATTTATGGATCCACATAGCCATCATTAGTACCCATGGCGTGGTATTAACACTTCTCTAACTAGGGTTATAGGTTGGACCCCAATTAGCTCAAATTTAGGAATGTCGGTTAGATGATACCTCCTATAGTTTCAATTTCAGTTTCGATCTTTAGTAGGGAACTCAGTTCAGTTTTATAGAAGTAGGACTGCCAGTCTTAGTCAATTCAGAACTAGTTATTCGATTATCAGTAACTCAGATATCAGTTACTCAATTATTAGAATCTAATACTTATCTTTAGAAAAGTTCAGCTACAACATGTATATAAATGCACAATATTGCATACATAGTATTTGTCGAAGTTCAGATTATCCATGTACTCTCATGTTCAGTTATTCTATATCATTTAGTCAGTTGTTGTTCTTGCATATAAACTCTTGTATTTATCATTACCTCATCTAGCATACCAATACATTCCCGCATACTGACGCATACTTTTCTTTGCTATGATATTTCATATAATAGGTTCGGACGCTCAGGTTCCCGAACACATATAGTAGATTCAGATTAAGCCAACAACAGTAGATTTAGAAGTGAGTCCTCATCATTTGAGGATAATATATTATTTCATATTTTAAATAGATGTAGTATTTCAGTAGATGAAGTTAGTTGGGGGATTGTCCCATCAACTCCACTTTCAGACAGATTCAGTTAGAGGATTTTCAGACTAGATATTCAGATAGTATTTAGTTTTACAGATGTTATAATTTATTGGCATTTTAGATGTTTATAAACTTAAGGAATTTCAACTTATTTTTTGTATTAATTATAGTATTATTATTCAGTGCTCACAACAGATATCATTCATGTGTTAGCTTGTGGTCCTTTAGGGTCGTAAGCATCATGTGACCACTAGAGGGTAGTCCCAAGTCATTACAAACTTGTTATTAGAACCAGGTTCAACAGAGTCCTAGGGAGTATTAAAGTTGTATCATGTATATTATTGTGCATGGGTGTGTAGCGCGCCATACTTATGGACATGAGGCTATGAGATATTTTAGGAACAGTTTTCCTTCATTCAGTATTTATGTCATGCGAGTCAGGATGAGCTTAATTTAAACTCTCAGTCTAATTTATATCTTTCTTATGCGTGTATAACATACCTTGTAGAGAAGCTAATGAAATAAGTAATGACAATCAGTCAACATCTCAGCCAGTTCATGCAGATCTACTAGACGAGCATGTCTCTCTTTCAGAATTTAGAGATGCTTTCATTACTTTTATACATGTGTAATTTTTAAGATTAAGACTTTTCATTATGTGGGAAATTTAATAATATTTCCATCAATACCAAATTTTCCCAAATTCGACACCCGGGCGAAGAGTTAGAGCTATTTTAGAAAGACAGTGTATCACCTGGTACTCTAGCGCATTGCGGAGGCAATCCAACTGGCATTTCTCATTTCCCAGTTAGAAAATACGATACTACCACATCACATCACTATATTTTTTCCCAATTGTCACTTTCCAGTGTTACTCCATAATCATGGCGCATCACGCCAAAAGTAAAATTCTCAACCAGTGAGGAACCGCAATGGTGCCGCGTCATGCTATCAACCCAGTTCCTAATCATTATTTTTCAGTGAAATGGTGCGATAGCGCCATGTCACACTAGGTGCTCAACTAGGGTTTTCCGTGAAGAAAATTAAAAACATTCTAGGAGCAATAAGGTCTTTTTCCATAACCCAGATCTGCCTTTAAACATGAAATTATGCCCTAAATACCCTATTATGTCATTTTTCCTCACCTTTTCTCAAGAAAAAAATTATTCTCTCTGAAAGAGGTAGAAACCCTAGTTCAATAAATCAAGGTCAAGCCTAGAAAATCCTTAAAGAACTTAAAGAATCTCACAAATTAAGGTATGTTAGATGTTCATCCATGGATTCCTTTCATCCATGGTGTCCAAGTAACCTATTGAAATTTCAAGTTTTTGTCTTTTCAAGTTATTTGATTTTAAATTATAATTTCATCAATGAATCTCCATGTACTATTGATTCTATACCATGTTACCATGAAATTCTTGTTAATATTCAATCCTCCTTGTTTTAATATTATTATTTATTTAATTAAACCATGATTTAATGCTATTATGATGAATTCATGCTATTCCTACAAGTTCTATGACATTCCTATGATTCTTTTAAACCATGAACTACAAGTATTTGATAAAATGCCTACAAGAGTGATTTATTTAATAAGAGCCTTCATGTTTTGATCTCCAAGTTTTAGTGTCATTTTACTATAATTGTTTTGAGTACTGGGGGTATTGAATACTCCAAATCCATAGCTGTTTATCTAGTCCGGTATGAGCAGTCACCCATCAAATTAGGCTTGACTATCTCATAAGAGACACTCGTTTGTTTATGCTTGACATCCTTAGTCGTTTGGACATTATATTAGTTTAGTGGATCCACTGAGCCATCATTAGTACCCATGGAATGGTATTAACACCCTTCCAACTGGGGTACAGGTTGGACCCCGATTAGCTCAAATTATGAATGTTGGTTACATGCTACCTCGTATAGTTTCAGTTGCAGTTTCGGTCATCAGTAGGGAGCTTATTTCACTTCTGCAGAATCAGAATTGTGAGACATAGTCAATTCAAAACAAGTAATTTAGTTATCAGTTACTCATATATCAGTTACTCAATTATTAGAATTCAGTACTTAGCTTCAAAAAAGCTCAGTTACAGCATGCATATAAATCCACAGTATTCCATACTTAGTATATTTTGTAGTTCAGATTATCTATGTATTCTTTTGTTTAGTTGTTGTATATCATTTAGTCAGTTATTATTCATGAATACGAACCCTTGCATTTAGTTTTTTCTCATCTAGTATACCAGTATATTCCCACATACTGACGCATACTTTCCTGCACTATAATAATTCATATCATAGGTTTGGATGCTCAAGTTCCTGATCATGCATAGTAGATTCAGATTTAGCTAGCAACAGTAGATTTAGTAGTGAGTCCTCATCATTCGAGGATATTCTATTATTTCATATTTTTAGTAGATGAAGTTAGTTGGGGGATTGTTTCGTCAACTCTACTTTCAGACTGATTCAATTAGAGGCTTTTCATACTAAACTTTTAGACAATATTCAGTTTTACAAATGTTATATTTTATCAGTATTTCAGATGTTTTAAACCTTATGGCATTTCATCCCATTTTCTTCTTTAATTACAATATTATTATTCAGTGCTTAGAATAAATATCATTCATGGGTTAACTTATGGTCCTTTGGGGTCGTAAGCACCATCTAACAACTAGGGGCTAGTCCCGAGTCATTACATTAGCTTTAATGGTAAGCGGTAGATATCCAAGACAAACCTGTCAACCCTTTGGATACAATAAGGATTTACTTTTGCCAGGAGTGCCAACGTGTCAAGCATTCTCTCTTTATGTTCCAATAATATATTTATCATGTTCCTATAGTGATGCATCATATCAAAAGGAATATGATTAATAAATAATGCATCATCATTAATACATACTTCCTATGGCCAAGTTGTCACCTAAAGAAGAATAAGCAACAAAACAAATTAAACAAAAGAAAATAAAACCCAATCACTATAACAACTTCAATAAAAAAATTTCGAATCTCTATTCCCCGACAACAGCACTAGAATTTGATAACGGCTAAAATACACCTCCAATTGAAGAATAAAGCGGTCACTGTCAATATAGTAACCCGACAAAGGTTGGGGTCAATCCTACTGGTATAGGCCAGAAATTCTTCTCACACATGTTGAAATCACTAGGCAGTGCATGAAAGTAAAAGGGATGGTTTGTTGAAATAGAAAAAGAAAAGGAATTGGTTACTCTTGGTTGTAAACAATCTAAGACGAACACTAGGCTTGTGTTCCCCATGGCTTCTTAAATTAGTAAAATTGTCGTGCATTGTCAAAATATTCCAATATCTTGCACGCATAATTAATAAGTTATGTACCATAAACAGTCTTTTAGACGAGCTGACATAATTCACCCTTTACTTTTTGAGTCTTAAGATTCTACCTTACTAACCCTTATATTGATCCTTGTTAACTATTACTTTTGGAGTCTTTAGTTATTTAATGATATTTAACAATCTTACTTACATAATAGCAGTAAGCGTGGATCGACCGTTAATCTTAAAAATAGTATTGTGATTTTCTATTCCTAGTCACCTCTTTAGGAGTAAGTAGAAATAATCTAGGACGGATCTTGACATTGGCGATGGCTAAGAAATCAATAAGAACAAATAAAACCCAATACATGTAATAATATTAATCTAGAATGACTTTGCACTTTCTTTCGTTAATCTGCTAGAGTTCCTGCAATCCATGCAAAAGGAATTAGCCTCTCATAGTTATGAGATCAATCATGGAATCCACAGACAAAATTAATAAATTAATCTCACAATGATGAAAGAAGAAATCCCAAAGTCTTAAATTGAATAACAAACCAAGAACAAAGAGAGTATAGGATAGCCTCTGAGGTCTTATCCCTGAATATGTGAATGAGTCAGTCAATATGTCAATGAATAAACTAAAATCCTAAACGGTATTTATAGATTACAAAAAACCCTAGAACTCAAATCTTAAATAACATCGGAATACTTAATTAACCATACATTATAGGACTTAAAAACATATTGAAGTGTTATTGGGATACATTGAAACCTGAGGAAACAATTTCAGAACGATCCAAAAAAGTTGAGGTTGGTGGCTACTTGTGGTCTGTACTTGTGCCCTGGCAGACTATGGACAAGTAGTACTTGAAGTATGTAGGGAGGGCATAAGTGTTGACCATGAGTTCCAGACCAAAACTTTTTGAAAGTTAGGTCTCAGGATTTTTGACTTCTGACACTTGATTTGGCCACATGTAGTCCACAAGTACAACAAACAGTTTGCATGTTGACATAGCAAGTACCAAGAGTCATGTTTTAAGTTCTTCTTCAATTCTCATGCATGATTTGGTCATGAATGAGCGAGAAGATGAAACGAACATTCATAATCTCCCATAATTTCTCCCATAATTATCCAAAATCATCTTCTTCTTTTTTAAATGAAACTAGCATCCAAAATATGATTTCCTTTAAAACACTCTAAAAATACCTCAAAACCAAAATATAGATTAAGTACATACATATTCACATAGTTTTAAGCATCATAAGTGCTTTATTTCAATAACACATCAGGAGAAGAGGGGGGGTAATATAATACCCCAGGTTTTGACTCTAAAAATTTTTGGTTTGGACATCACTGTCTAGGATACAACTTAAGTGAAGAGTCAGGAATACTAATCATAAGTCATAGGGAGCAAGTTATAGCTTGACTACTACAATTATGGGCACCTTGGTCATTTCTCTCCTAGATTATTATTCCTCTCAAATCTAGTGATTTTTGTTTATTCCTGAAAACAAAGCAACTCCTAGAAAGGGGTATTTTCATGCAAAAGGTGATAAAGAAATTAACAGAATTTTTTAATAGGCTTGCTGCTATTGGGTGGATATATTTTATCCCATACCCGTACATTTCCAATGAGAACTAGGTAGGAGAGTTCTATAAAACTCTTAGTGCAGTATTCCTCTCAAATCTAGTGATGAAAATTAGTGGAAAGGAGATGAACTTTGGAGCAGACCACATATATAAATTATATATGCTCCTAGATGCAGATATGGCTGAGTTCTAAGAAAAGGGGTGTGTGTTAAGGACCTAGATGGATAGTATACTATGCCTTGTTAAAGAAGATCCCTAGGTTACCACCAAGAGAGGTATCTTCCTAAATTATTTCATAGAAGAGGCCAAGATTTGGTTTAATATCATCTATAGCCAGGTTTTATATCCACACATATGACTGCTGTCATAGATATACGATCTTGGATGGTAGCCTATATTTTATCTGGCATTGCTCTGATCGTAGGCAAGATTATGATTTAGAATTGAGGCATTTAAAGAGTTTGAGTAATACCCTTCTTCTCTTTCCTCCTTTTATTATTGAGTTTTGCAGGAGGGACGAAGTAGAGGAGTATCCAATAGATACCAAGGTAAAACCAAACCGCCATATCTTTCCACTTATAACTAGAGGTGACGGTGAAATTATTCATAACAAGAAAAGAAAGATTGATGAGGGAATGTAGACGGATGAGGAGTTAGAATTGTACAGACCATCTATTGTTGGGTCTTTGTAGGATATTGGTGTTGATATTAGGGTCATCATGGAATTGGTATCAAGATGCCTTAGTGGTCGGGAAAGCTCTCCACCAGGCATCTCTCTTTGTGTCCCTTAGATTATGAGAGATATTAGGAGGAGAATTAGACACATTGAGCCACTATTACTAGGCTCGAGAGGGTATAATCGATAGTGGAGAAGTCTCATAGGGAGCTTAGGGACTCCCACAAAAAGATGAAGAAAAGGGAGAAGAAGAGATACAAGTTCTTCAACAATATTTGGAAGGTATGAAGGGCCCGTGAAATGTCATGAAACCTCAAGATATACTACCTTTCCCTAGAGGAGATAGTAATAATGAGTCCGCTATTGAGTGGTCAGATTCTGATTTAGATGGAGAGGGTGCAAAGTCAGCAGGAGAAAGAAGCTCTTGATGTAGTTTCAGGGAGCATCCTTATCTCTTCATTATGCTCTATGGTTTATTCAGTGAGAAAAATGCTTGCTCTTTTGTTTGTGGTACCGCACCCTAGATTTTCTTTTTTTACATATTTCTGGATCTCTTGATGGTATTTTTTATGATGTTTCAAATGATTTTTATTATGTATTCATGGGTCAAAACATTCAGAAACTCTGTTGATGCCCACATTTCATGGATTAATTATTTGTTTTGTGTTTACATTTTAACTTTATCTTAGCTTTTTTTGTTGTGATATTGGATGAGCTTTTCCTTATGATAGATTGAGTAACGACATTCTTAAGGGAAAATCATCGTGATTCGGTATCGAGCCATAGAAGTAGGGAAATTTTGAGTACCCATGGCATCATGTTCATAAATTCAAGGGAAATTTAAGTACCTATAGCCTTTTTAATTTGGTGTCACATTTAAACCTATGTCAAAGTTTGAGTAGCCGTATGGTTTCCCTGTATGAAAGCCAAAATATGAGATAAAGTCTTGGGTTGATGCCATACTTACGAAATTGTGTGTCATGCAAATATAAAGTAAACACCTCCCTCTATCAAAAAGTTTTTGAAAATCAAGGGCTTGGACGTGAGCAACCTTGTAACAGTTTTTTATTTTTTTTTTATGACTCAAAAAATCTTTGCTTATGAAAATTTATATATAATCCATTTTTGTATCTAGTGGGAGAAGCAATTTAGCCTCTTTGGAAAATTTACATGCCATGTGTGGTGGGATTATAATGTTAAATCTATGTATACATGTGCTATCTATAACTTTCCCCATTAGTCTCTCAAGGCTAATTTTTATTATACTTGGTTGGTGACATTTTCTTAGGCCATATTTGTGAACTTGGACGTCCACTGTTGCCTAAAATGCCTACCCATCCATAGATGTTATCCTTAGTTGCCCGTTTTGAGCCTTTGTATCTTTCTTTGGAAAACACATTACAAACCATGCCCCATCAGTTTTTTATATCCCACTTTTGAATCCTACCCTTCTGAACTTAAAAGAAATTTAAGGGTGGTAAAGGTTGGTTGAGGCAAAGTAGAGCCACAAAGTTGTAAGCGAGAGCCTAAGGGCTTAACAATTGAGAACAATTGAATAAGAAAAATAAAGGATCAAAAAAGGATAGAAAAGCATGAAGTATGCAATAAAAAGAAATGAAAATAAAATAAGTGAACCAAGGAGAAAAATTAGGCACATGTGTAAAGGGTGAAAACAGAAAAAGATTGCCCATGGTCAAAAGTTGGATGGATTAGTGGGATATAAATGTTCAAGAAGGGTGTATCCATTTTGTTACTAAATGAAATCCTACCCTACCCTAAACCTACCTTAAAATCTTAAAAATACTTTGGAGATCTCCAACTAAGTGTATTCACTATAGTGGTGATTGAAAATAGGGGAAAGCCTACGGTTTGGCTCTTGTTAGATTAGAGAATCCTTGTGAGAGAGAGTTTTGCACTTAATATACTTGTTGTATGTTTAATAACTTGGTGTGTAAAATTTTTATTTTTGATTGGAGGCATGTAACTAAGCCAAGGTGGGTCATTATGTCATCTCCCAAAAAATAAGGAAAAAGGCATATATTGTTGTTGAGGTCAAAGTTGAGTCACTTCTCGAGTATTTGTGATTTTTGCATAATTACTTTTTGAAGGCTTTTGTACCTTTCAACATTATATTTCATGTTGAGGGAGGTGGTGAGAATAGCATTGCATATGTTTGAAGAGCTATATGTGGTAGCAACTATGCTTGAAATCATTGTAATCATTGGGTCATCTAGTTTGGGAATAAATATGCATTGTCTCATGGTAAGAGGTAGTGTTGCTTGAGTACAAGCAAAGCTTTAAGTGTGGGTTGTTGATAAGTGGTGAATTTACCACTCATTTAGACTCAACATTCGTTCGCATTACCATGATTTGAATGTATATGTGAGACAAATTTGTGATTAAAGGCACTAATTTACATACTTTGTAGGCATATGGGTCATGAGATGGAAAGATGTGTATTTGAGCTAAAAAGGATCGAAAGAAGAAAATATGTGTAGCTTGATGACTTGGAGCAGAAACAAGCCTCAGTTACTACGATCGCAGCCAGTCAAGATAGGTCAGTATTCTGCAATATTGATTTTTACCAAGATAGCGAACAAGTGTCAGCGATAGCGGCAAAGAGGGATTATGCACAAGGAAAAATTTGTAAATTAACATAGTTGTCCCCAATTCCATTAAGAAGTTCAAAATCTATCTCATAAAGGATATCCCCTATTTTCGGGACTCTCTTTTCACCATCTAGTTTCAAATTTGAAGAGAATATTTTGTTGAAATAATTTTTGGGTGAATAATACATTAGAGTAGCTTCCACGTGAAGGATTGACAATTTCCATTGAATATTTGTTAGAACCTAAAGCTTGCAATTTTCATTGTCATTATCTTTCAATAAATCAAATTAATGGATATTTTGGGTATATTTTTGCTTATTAATTTTATGTCCGACTAGTTCTTCCTCTTGGTATTATGTCAGAATAGGGTGAAATTATGTGTGGGTTGTGATGTATTTGTGTAGATTCTTGCTTTTTCATGACGGGTTTCTCTATTGCTTGATTTAATTAGTTGGGTTTGTGGGTGAAATCCCAAACACCCAAAATAGATTTGTGGGTGAAATCTTCAAACACTTGAAAGCTTACATCATCCTTGAAAGATGTGGCCCATGGCATCATTGAAATAGGGATATGGGGGACACATTAAAAGTGGACAACTATGGATGTAGTTTATTATCATTTAGCTATCTTGGAAATAAGGGTGAATAGAGAGTATGCTATGTTTTGGGCGTCTTCCTAGAAATAAGGATGCCCAATTGAGGTGTTGGTAGCTTTAATTGACACACTCTTTAGGTATTCGAAAGGGTCAATGAGTAACATCTTTGAGACTTTGTTGACAAACTAGCTTCAAGGACTTTAAATCTAGCCTACCACATCATTAACGATAAGAATTTGCACCGAATCCTTATGTTCACATGCATAACTTGCTCCTACGAAAGCATGTTCCTAATTGATCACGCTCTAATTATTCTTAGTCTCGAATTAGTCCTTTAGAAGCCCAAGAATTGTTTTGCACTTTTTAAAACATTCCAAATCCACCAAAATATTTGTATAATATATTTGAATTTAACAATTAACTTTAATTTCAAACATATTTAATCGCCTCTCACATTGTTCCTCGTGGATTCGACCCCAACACAAAGTTGGGTAATTATATTGAAAACAACCGCCATACACTTAAATCGACGGGTAACTTTAGTGTTATCAATCTTCAAGAATGCGTATCTTCCCTAAAACTTTTTTATTAAAATCATATGTTTAATTATGGTTTATGTCGATTTACTTTCTATGTTTTGAATGATGGTTCGAGGGTTTTGAATGACTAATACTTGGCTGGTTTTCCCATTGTTTTGGAATTGTTATTCATGCTTTATCTCATTGTTTTTTTACCTGAATTTATGGATGGGCATGGGAATTGGGATGAGGGTCATGGATTCCCTCAAATTTATGAATAATGGAATGAGGGGTCATGAATTCCCTAGAATTGTATGGATTTTGGTATTGGAATTGGTAATAACCTCAAACCACCTTGTGAAATTTGTTTAGAAACATGGCTATATGCATAATTTGACCACATTTGAAACTATTGTATTGAATAAAACATTAATGGAATATAAAAGGTTTTAAAAGGCCTTAATGGCCATGATTTCTATTTAAATTAGATATTGGGGGTCATGGATTCCCCCATGTTAATGGATAACTTGAATGTCATAAAGAATTTAGCTTCTAATTTTTTAATTGGTATGGCGATACCATTTATAATGACAATGGATGATCCCTTAGATAAATGGATGTGTGATAACGCTCAACTTACATGTCAAATTATGTGCAAACCGGATGTTGTGAATATATACCCAAAAAGAGTCGGGGTTGAATCCTTGTGGAGTGCAAACTAGCTTTCAAAGCTTATGTCTATTGAGAGTTAACTATGAATTAACTCATAATATAACATTTAAATAAAATATAAAAATAAAGTGTGTGGGGGGGGGGGGGTAGATTTGAAACTTTGTTAAAAAAAATAACATTAATAAGATATTAAACGATTGATAGATATAGCAAGTTGAGAGGAACCTTTGGGTTATGTTCTCCTACGTGATATTTATACATGGCATTTTCGAGTTAGTCTAAGTTTTAGCCAAGGGTTTTGGGTATGCTAGATTTAGGGTCTTACTGTTAATCTTTTATAAAACACTAAATTTAAGTCATAGATTCTGTGGAACACGTCATGAGCATAAAAAGTTTACCAATCCATTACCTTGACTAGAATCCTTATTTCTAAGATTGCGCTTATGAAAATACCTACTTCAAATAACATCGTTATTTCTAAGATAATGCTCAGAACAAAGGTAATTCAAGTTGTTGTTCACAATTACTCCACCCACATCTCTCTTTCAAGGATGAGGTAGGATTCAAGACAATTGGGTTTTCACCCACAATTATCAATAGGATCCAATACAATTTGAGTTTTCACCCACAATTCTCAATTCAGATATAGAGTAAGAGCAAAACCCAACACCATTAATTAATTATTTGGACTAATAATCAACACTCACACAATATTAATCACCGAATCAAATATAAAACCTAGATATTTATTTAGCTACTCATGAAATTAAAGAGAAGCATTATACCAAAGTTGGCAGGTAATTCATTCATCATAAGCCATGTAAGTATAAACTAAAACTTCTATTTCAATTTACAACCAAATCTCTCTTGGAAAAAAATTGGCAGTTCTTTCCTCGCTAAAAATAAAGTGTTTTTGCTATCCACACATAGAATTGGATAAAAACTGATGAAAATATTGAGGGCTTTGCCTTTGTAAATTGGAATTTTGAAAAGTGAAATTCAAAGTCTTCCCTTCAAATTACCCGACTAGTTGCAATCGTCGACTCTTGGTTGCGATCGCAACCCTTGCGGTCTCAGTTGTTGATCTGTGATCACCAATATCTGACTTATTGATTGATCGGAACCCTCAAAGTTTGATTACAACATCTGAGATATCATCATCTTTTGCTCTTCTTTCTTATTTTCCTTCTCTTCCAACTTTGTCTGAACTTATTTTTTTAAATTTCTTGCAAATTCATAAAACCATTAAATTAATGTATGTCAAATAAGAATTAGCCTCTAATACACAATTAATTCATTGTAATGTGCAAGATTTTAAAATAAATGAGTGGAAAAAATTTTCACTCATCGACTCCCCAACTTAAAACTTTTCTTGACCTCAACTAACACTACTTTGTACTCAATGAGACTACTCAACTTATAAGCCCACTCTTACAACAAACCAACAACCATGATTCCAAACTTTATCAACACTAACAATTAGTCAACAATTATGGGAAGAACTATTCGTGCACAACTCCCATTAATGTCAATAAAATTTTCAAGGACACAAAAGACTTTTAAGAATAATAAAGAAACAACAACTAACTCTCAAGAGGTGACTCTCCATCAATAGAACTTATCTACACTAGTTAGCCTCATTTTCAGAATATGACCAGTTTACTAACCTCTATTAGTTTGCATGCCTCCTAAAAAAGGGAAGTCCCAACCTACCAAATTTTCACTCATGCAACAAGGGAAAAATGTGGGACAACTCACTCTCACAATAAATTTCTCAATTCAAACAAGTATTATGCCATATGCTTGCCCTTATTTCCAATTGATTCTAACTCAAAAATACTTGGTTGATGATCTCGAATGTCTTTTTCAAGCTTATAATGTAGGCTTGAGGAAGGGATGGAAAAACAATTGGGATAAAAGTGTCTACACCATCCTTGAACTCTACATAAAATACTATCAGATTGAACTTTGGGTCATGGACCACTTCATTAATTCCTAATTCGTACACGTGCCTAATTTTAATACCATGGTTCACCTATCTTTTGAAAGCATTTTTTTATTTCTTACCTTTGCACAATCTCATTCTTTTCTTTCATTTGTTGTTCCCTTTTTCTTTTTCAATTAATTTACATCAATGATTTATTCCAAGGCACCCACTTACAAGTGTATTGTCTATCACCACCTTCTTTCAAAATCTTACTCGAACTTAGGCTTTTAGCCTCAAGTTGAACTTTCAAATTCAAGGAGGGTAGTTTTCATAAGAGGGATAAATTTCATACGGTTCAAATATTGTCATGCGGTTGACAAAAAAAGTTTCAAAGGCCTAAAAAGGGTGACTAGGGCAATTATTCATTCACGGATAGACTTTTTAGGCTAAAATGGTTCCCATGATCACTAACAAGGACTAAGATAATTCCTTCAACAACATGTACTTAAGATTAGCTTTGAAAAACTGATGGGGATAGTTATTGATGACATAAGTTAGCATCAGAATCAATCAACTAAGCTCAACACACATGACATGCAAACTTTTCTAGAAGGATCAACTGTATTTCTTATTTGAGAGAAAAAAGAGTTGTTCATCACAACCTACAAACTAAAGTACTTGGAGTCACAAAAAGAGGTAAAGTTTTGTTAAAAAATGTTTCACGTCCATGCCCTTGATTTTCACAAACAAAAATTGACAATGAGGGATGCATTTTTTGCATTTCACCACACCAGATAAACTATTGTTAGCAATAAATCAAGCCATCACCTCATTTTTTATCTCTCTCAAGGGAAAACCATATAGATACTCAAATTTCACCATAGCATAATGGCAACAATAAATCTATAATGTCATGGGTACTCAAACTTCCCCTACATTTACAGCTCAAAAACCCCAACACAACTAGTTTCACATAAGAATATCATTACTCAATATATCATAGGGCAAGACACGTATAATATCATTATTAAAAGGAAAATAATCTATAATTGAAAAATAAAAGTGAATCATCTACAGATCATAGACACCATTAGGATGCCCTATATTACAACCCAAATTGTCAAATTATCCATAGTAAATAAAAATCAAATCAAATCATCCAAATAAAATCTAAAACATTTGAATAAGCATCCAAATAATACATACCCAATATCAAATCTGTACTGAATACGAAGATGGGAACCCCCAAATAAAGTAGTTCTAGTGTCCTCACTGCATATCATGAAAGCATAAAAAGAGTTAAGGGGCTTCCTAAAACGTCATCAAGTCCTATAATCACTATCCATTTCCTCATTGATTTCATCAGAATCTAGCTCCTCATCGTTAGACCATTTGTTTAAAATGTAATTTTCCACATTTTCTGTAGGAGAGGGAAGCCTATCTTAGTGCTTCAGGACCTTTCACAAGCCCTTCACCCCTTTTCAAATTTAAGAGAAAAATTTATCTCTCTTATTTTCCCTTCTCCCTATCTTATCATGAGAATCTCATAGCTCCTAATGTGATCATTCCAAGGAAGAGTAGGCCTTCTCAAGTCTAGATATGGTGGCCCCATATGCCTTTTGATCCCTTAGAAACCTCTCATAATCAGTTTGTGCAACATAGGATTAGCGAGTGATTGAAGGCTCTCTTGGCCCTGTGTCCAACCTAGACACTAGCTTCCGAAATAATCGTATCTCACTTGAGAGCTCCCAAAGTTAACCTACCATGGATAGCCTACGTGAGTCGATATCATTATCCACTAACTTACACAAGTTGATCTTCTTCTTTTTTGTCTTTAAAAGGGCACCCTCTTAGTAATAACCTTTAGGTCACTGTGCATATTTATACTTATCTTCAGCATTTAAGCTTCTCCATAACTACCCCAAGTCATAAAATTTATGACTTGATGGGACCAACAGTTGATTATCAAACAATTCATTTATTTTTAGAGACAATTCCCTATTTAGAAGTCTTCGCTGGTTCTCAATGGCCACCAGCCAAAAACTTTAGTGAAAAAATCTTAGATATAAATTTTAACTGCACTAGCAGATCCAAAATATTGAGTTTAGACTGGGTAGACCTTTTTTTTGGGTCCCAATGCACTCGAGCTCATTTTAACCTATTGATTGGAAAGTTGAAAATTTGAATGTTTAAGTGTGGAATCCAGATTTGGTCAAAATGATTTTGGATTGAAAATCTGAGTTTACCAATGCTTTAGAAACGTCGAATTTTTTATGGTTACATATTTTTATTGCAAAAATTGGGTTCCATATGGACCCCGAGGAATTGGATGAAACTTGAAATCAAATTCCATTTTTAAGCTATCATCTAGTGTAGTAATGTAATACCCTGTACTTCTACCAAGCTTAAAAATCATCCCAAAAATGTTAAAGACTTACTTTAAAGGATGAATCCATTTTTATACACGTGAAATTTTCAAGATATTGACTTTTTGTTGTATGGAAAATTGAATAAGCTTTCCATCGATACAAAATTTGCCTAAATCTGGTATCAGGGTAGAAATTTATGGCTGAAATACAAAAAGTAGTCTGAACCGCTCAGGTGCGATAAAAAGGGCTGATGGACCATCGATCTAGAGATGAGTTGTCGTCCAAACCATCACAGCAGAGGCAGTGAGTCAACCTTCTATCTAGGCATGATGGAATAGCCGATAGACCATTGCCCAAACCGTTGCAACCAAGGAATAAAGATCACATTCTGGCCTAGTACGACAGGAAGGTCGATGGGCTATCGAGCCAGCAATTGACCATTGCCCAAGCCATCACAGATCCCATTCAGCAATTTAAAGTCATTTTTATGTGGGTCTTTGGGTGTTTTCCACCCTTTTTAACACCTAATTATACCAGATCAGGGCTTATAACTTTATTATTCATCTAAAACACCAAATTAAGGTTTCTCTCAAAGATCAATCCCTGATAACAAGATCCCAACCCTTCTTCAAGAAAGTAAGAGATTCAATTTCTTCAAGTCCAAGAACTTAAATAAACTCATAATCAAGGTATGTCAAGTGTTAATTCATGGGTCCCTTTCACCCATGAAACTCAAGAATCTCTTTTAAAAATCCAAGATTGTGTATTTATGAATGTTCATGATTTAGTTGAATTGAAATTCTTATCAATGTTATTGTGGAGTTTTGATTCATGTTTTAAATTAAATATTCCAATGATTTATCCTAGTGTGTGATGATTTGCATAATATTAAGGTTAAATCCTTCAAATTACAAATTTATTTATGCAACCATGATACTTAGATGCATTGATGATGGTATAACAAAAGTATGCTTCCCATTTGTTTGATTGCATGCCTATGTGAAGGAAAAAGTGGTATCATAGCATGATAGTATGAAATCCCCATTCATGTACATATTAATCTATGTCAAGTGTTTGATGAAATGTCTTAGTCAATCAATTATGAATATATGTGTAGCCATTGTTGTGTTTTCAAACTTATTTGATGAATTACTTTTATGCTATCGAGTCCTTAGGGTATATATACCCAAAAATTTAACTGTGTACCGAGATCCAGTGTCAGTTTTATGATAATCTCAGTATGCCATGATCAGTAGAATTCAGTCAATTACATGACTCAAGAAAAATCAGTAATCTCATGAACCTAGTAACTTAATAGAATTCAGTAACATTCTGTCAGTCCACGGAACTCAATGAACTCCATACAGTTTGTCTCAATATAATCAGTTCAGTGTCAACTCAGTTGGGAGTAGGAATTAGCACCGAGAAAACCCAAAGATGAGGGCACACACTTACAGTAGAGGGTGTGACCCTTAGAAGCAATCCTTTCATTCTCGAACTATATAGCCAGCATAGGTTGATACATCAACACTGCCAGTTTAGGGTTGATGAGGTGGATCAATATTGCCAAACGAGGGTCCTATCTTTCTTCTTTGGGGACACTGCCAGATGAGGGTCACTCATAGCTTGTCCTTACTAGTGGAGTAGTATTGACACCCTTCTAATTGAGGTTATAGATTGGACCCCAACTCTACTATAATAGCTTATTAGGGGTATGTTGGTTAGATGACTATCTCACACAGTCTCAGTAAAAGAACTTAGATAATTCTTTATATTCAGAACTGTCAGATACAGTCACACAGTTCAGTATGAAACTCAGCTAGCTTCATAAGAATCAGAACTGTCAGATATAGTCACTTAGTTAATACAAAACTCATGTTATCGGTATTTAGATTCAGTATAATCATGATTTTAGTTATAGTTACACACTCATGTATGTATTTCTGCGATCATGTTATACAGTCAGTTAGCATTATTTATGCATATGAACCCTTTACATTCAACCTACTTCACATACATACCAGTATATTCAATCGTACTAATGCATTTGTGCTATGGTATTTTTATACCATAGGTTCAGAAGCACGAGCTCCAGAGCATCACTAGCATTCCAATTTTAGTAGTCAGAGTCAGCAGTGACTCCTCATCATTTGAGGATGTTATGATTTGATAAATTAATATCTTTAATACTTACTTATTTCAGTAGTTGGATTTAGTTGGAACTATGTCCCATCAAATCTTTATTCAGATAGTCTAGAGGCTTTCAGACTATAGCATGTTTAGATAGTTATTTTTGTATTGATATACCGTATCTCCAAATATTATATTTTAATAGATTTTTGAAACTTATTGCCCTTTAGCTTTTTATTCCTTATTTATATAGTATGTTATGTCATGCTTAGTTATAGATATCAGTCATGGTTTAGCTTGTGGTCCTTCGAGGTCATGAGCATCATGTGGCATTCTGGGTACTAGATTTAAGGTGTTATAAGCAAGGATCACAATTGTGGAAGGAAACTTATGATTATGATGCTGCGATCGCAACTAAGTGTGGGTGCGTGATCGCAAGGACTGAGTCCTTGGTTGGTTCTTTAAAAAGCCATTTTGACTGAGAACTGGCCATTTTCTTCCTGCATTGAGATCTTAAAACTCTAATATGGTGTGCTAATCAAATATTGGTCATGGTGGGTGACTTGGGAGCTTAGTTATAATTTTGTATCATGATTATCTTCATATTTAAGGTAAAAATCCCTTTAGTTCATGCTTGAATTTCCTTGTCTGGACCCGAAACCCTAATTTAGCTGAAGGTTTTATTTTAGCCCAAAGTATGCTTAAGTTTTCCCTATTTCTTGAGGGTTATTACATCTTGTTCATGTGTCTACATGGGGTTGGTCTCAGAAACTCATTTTCCATATGTTGGACCTACTTGGGGTTTTGGTATCATTTTTGAACCCAAAGTATAATATTGCAATATGAGATTCACTTGACCGTAGTAATGAGTAGATTATGATTTGTATAGTGTGATAGCATTTTGGGGATTATAAAGTGGATACGAGCATGTGGTGCATGAAGTGAGGTTTTATGGTTTTCCCTTAAGGTAGGCGTCTATCTACTTTTCTTCATAGATGATCCGTGATATATATTGTTTGTGAATATGAATGTAAGGACTTATTATGAATAGGATAACTTTTTCTCTATTGTTTATGTTTGGGGATTAGATGAGAGTTTTGGAACCTTATGATGGTATGTTTACACCTCTTTTTAATCCTATTGCCTTCCCTCTCTAGTTTAGATTTGTTGTAGCATGGTTATGGTATAATTCTATGTTTGGGATATGGTTTTACTATTTTAAGTATAATTTGTATATTTAACCTTATTAGGCTAGTGTGGTGGTCTTTAAACCATAATCTTGGTAGAGTTGATTTGAGTACCCTTGTTTCTAGTCAAAGCTCATATCTTAGGCTTGAAAATAGCTTACTTGATATCTAGAAGTTTGACTAGATACCTTAGCCTAGTTTGGTGCATGATGTGCCTAATTATAGGAATTAAGGATTAAAAGTGGGATCATCTAGCCTACTTTAGCCTAGACTTGTGTTAATCCTTGTGGACCGAGTTGTTGATGTTAGACATAGATGAGGATAATAAATCTTAGAATAAGGTTACTTTGTGACTTAGAACCTGTAATGATGTTCCCGAACTATGGTTTTTGAGTTATGGTAATGATATTTCTTGTGGAAGTGATATAGGGCATTTAGAGATGATATTCCTCCAAGATATGTTATATGGCCTATAGGGATGCTATTTCTTCTTAGACTTGATGATTGGCCTATAGAGATACTATTTCCTCTTAGAACTAATGGTTGGCCTGTAGAGTTGCTATTGCTTTTAGTCATAATTATTACACCTATAGAGGCGATGTTCCTCTTAGGTATGTCAATTGGCTTAGAGATGTGATATTCCTCATAGTGGTGATGTGTGACCTACTGATATTAGATATCCTATAGATGATTATTATGTTTTGATTATTTTGAACATACTATTGGGCAGAGGGCCATATTATGATATTTGTTGGATATCCGCAAAGTGTTTATCCTTGTAAAGGATGCGATTATAGTTTATGAATACATATATATGTTTTTATAAATATCTCTATGGTATTGGATGGAGGAATATGTGGTAGGGTTCTTACAACTATATTGATTATATACTAGTGATGGAATGCATAGATTTAGAGCATTCATGATTATTGTATCAGTAATTGATTTGGTTATAGCTTAATTAAAATCCTATGACTGTTCTGCCCAATTAACGGTTAAGCTATGTGGTAGTTAGTTTTCTATTAGGTTACTATAATGCTTGATGGCTAGGAATCTAATGTTTTAATTAATGAATCTTGCTTAGATAAAATATTATAGCTAGAGATGGTTAATACGTGACTTATGGTGAGGATGGGTCTAGAATAGGTTTAGATTTGTTGATATTGATGACTACGTTCTTTATGATGATTATTCAATAAACTAGGATTTATATATTAATCAGGTTGGCAAATAAGATGTGTTGGTAATAAGAGGTGTCTAGTTAATAACGTTGAATAAGTGCTAAATTGTTAACCAATGAATAGTTAAATAAGGATTAGTTTGTAAACAATAGTTAGTTAATGAATGGTGTTAGTTAATAAAATATGGTTAGAAGACAAGTTGTAATGTATTGTCAAATAATGATTAATGGATATAGGATGATTAGTTGACAGTGATGAATAGTGGGGGATTAACGATTATGGTCCAGTGATGAACCTTGAATAGATGTTAAGTATTAGCCATTTTATAAATGGTGGTTAGTTGCAATCCAAAGAATAAGGATTTTGTGAAGGATAATATTTAGGCTAATAATTAGAGGTTATGTGAAGACTAGCTAACTAGTGGTTTGATGCGGGGCGTATTTATGCATTCTAGCATTGCTATTCTAGCTTTTTTACCCTTGTTTTGAGGATGATTCTTGTTCTTAATGTATTTATAATGTTATAAATGTGAACTTAAGTGTCCATGTATGTGTTTAAAATGTTTAATGGTGTTTTCACATGAGTTTTCGTTTAATTTGAGCATTTACACTTCAACCGAGAAAACTAGTGTGACTAGCTTGAGCTAGGTGTTTGCCTTGTCTATCGTGTTGGGTTATAATGTGTTTAATGAGCTCCAAAGGTTTTTATTATGTATTTACATATGAAATAACTTGTTGATAATGTTCAAGGGTCAATTGGATCAAGCCAAGGGTCAAAACAATGAGTTAAAGATCAAAATGAAATTAGCCAATGGTTAGCTTGTGTTTTTCATTCACCATTTCGGATATTGTATTTTTGTGAGCTCTAATTTGTTGTGTTTAATGTTATAGGATGCTTGGTTAATAGATTATTATGATATATGAAGGATATACAAGCTTCAAATCTAATGGAAACAACTCAAAAAGGCTAAATAGCTCAACGAAAGCACAATACATAAATTGATAAAATTTGGACCCCAAAAATATATTGGGCATGTGAGGAGTGGGTGCTTGTCCAATTAGTGCATGCTATATACCAAACGATTCATAAGGGTTCTGAAATGGTAAAACATTATGTTGTAGTGTCGAGTGAATTGGCCTTAGACCAAAAATAGTAGCTCAATGTGATTACACTGCTTTACGGTGAGTACCAAAATTGGGAGAAAAGTGCCCAGTTATAGCAAAAGTTCCCAATGATGGTATTTGGCACTATACCATCACGCGGTGATGCCTAAAATCGAGAAAATTCTTCCCAGCAGAATAAAAATAGTGTGGAAACCAAATCTAAGTCAGTTTATGATTTGTCTACTATAAATATAACGTCCCAAGCTCCATTTTAAATGTCTTGGGATCCCTAAATCGATTGGAACAACTTTGGAGGATACCACAACTTGGTTTTAAGTTTTTATTTCTTTAATTTATCTTTATTTATGGTTTTAGTATTTCATACAATTATTTGGTTATTGATTATGGCTATGAGTGGCTAAAAACTCCTTTTTCTGGGTTATAGCCAAGAACATGAGTACTATTGGTTTGGATTAAATTTGTTTAATTTGCTTATCATTATTGGTTATTTGTTTATTCTTGGTTTAATTATTTTATGGATTGATCACCCGTAAAATGCATATATTGTCGACCTTTTTATCTCGAGGGAAGGAATAGGGAGATAGAATGTGGGAATAAACAAAGTAGGGTTTGTATTCTTTTATTAAATAAGTAATTCAAATTAGAGTCTAGGACAAGGATGTACTTAGATGCCTTACTTTATTCAAATGTAGGATGATAACTTTAACACTTAATTGGATTATTACATCCTCGCTCGACAATGTAGTTTTAATGTCCAAATTAGGTAAAAGATTAGAGGATCGAAGACCATGATCATGCAAATAACCCTACGAATCAACAACCAAGATAAGTAAGTTAAGGAATGAAATTCAATAACAGACTATGATTGTTCGAAGTTCTTTAACCCTGGGTTTTACTTTATTTATGGTTTCAAGACTTTAATTTCTGCATTATTTGCTTTAGTTTTAATTTATAATTTTCTAATTCTCTATTTGATTACTCTTGCACCGAATTAGTCTAAACTGTTAAATAGAATTGAACCATTGTTGAATTAAGTCCCTATGGGATCAATATTTTTCTTTATTTAAGGCAACTTTACTATTGATAAGACTATGTACACTTGTGTGTGCTCTTATGTACTTTCATGGTTCTATTACAATAAACATTGGTTAGTTAATAACGAGTAGTTGGGAAAGTATTGAATAGACAAATATTCTATGGTGATATTACTACGTTTATGAGTAATTTAGTATATGTTATTTGATAATGACTTCTATGATGATATTGATACCCGATAATGCTAAATGATATTATTGTGATAATATTGATACCTGGAAAGGATGGAGGATATTATTGTGATGATACTGATATCCGATAAGGCAATAGGATACTATTGTGATGATGTTGATACACGACAATGCCGGAGGATACTATTATGATAATGCCGATACTTGGCAAGTCCAAAGGATGTACTAATGATATGTTGATACCCGGAAAGGCCGGAGGTTGGTTAAGATGATGATGGTCCCTATGAGGACAGTTTTATTAAGTTGTGATATTGATTGTGTACTTTTCATTCATTCCTATATCTTCTTCTTCTATCACCAATATGCACCAATATCTATCAGTTACTATTGGACGGTTGCATAGATTTAGGTGATCAAGATGCCTTGTGATGTTGTATCTTGATTGAACCTTCTGAGCCTGGGGAAATGTTGGTATGCGTACACTAGTCTATATATTTGGTTTCTCGAAGTAACTAGTTATTCATGATGTTATGGATATTGTTATTATCATTGTTATGCTCATTATTGTGGCTAGCTTATGATAGATTAGTCATTGATCTGGCATCAGGATTTGAGGTATGTTTTTGGCCTCTTCTATCTTATGATTTCATTATTATACATGATTAATCTAGGTCTAGCCTTACGATTATAAATGCTGAGTATAATAATATTAAATCTTGATAGTATTATAATAAGGTCTTAGAATGGGGATATGATGATATAGGTTATGCTTTGAGATGAAATTAGGTTTGTCTATATTTATATTTATATATATCTTTCTATATAAAGCTACGGAAATATTGCATATCCCTTTCTTTTTAGTTCATAATATGTCATCATTTCTTTACCTTGTATATCACTATATATCTTCCTTTCACCCTTTATTTGTATATTGACCTGGGATATACGATATAGTATTGACATAGATTTTATGCAGCTAGAACGGTACAGTTTACTTTGATACTTCCTTAATCTTATAATGTTAGACTCTTGGACATGAATAGAATAGCCATCCCTTATTTTTCTCATTAATTTGTTATATGATTTCTGGACTGTTAGGTATTGTTTTTATTTTATTTATATATTGTATATATCTACTTTGTCTTTAGAGCTAAGTTGGCAGTTGGCTACTGAGTACCATTCGTTTTGTACTCATACAACACTTTTGTAGCCTACAAATTATGTTATAGTTTATCATCGTTGGTATGTTCATCGTGCAGAGCATCCATAGCTCAAAGACTTAGAGTGAGCTCCTGACATTTAGAGTATTACCTAGCTATCTCTTATGTATCAGACTAGTCTCTTAGTTTTATTCAAAGATAAGTTGTATCAGTGTATTTCTCTTGATATTTAATTTTTGTACTCTTATTATATTAGAAGCTCTTATACTGATACCACCAAGTTTTGGGATTCTCCTTTGACTGGATCTTTATTTCATATATTCTGCATTTTTTTCCTTATACTGTTGAGTAGTCCACTATTAGGTGTTCTGGACTAGTAGTTGGCTTTCCTACTGGTGGGTTCTGGTAGGCGCCATCATGACCTAAGGAATCAGGTCATGTCAAATTGGTATTAGAGCTTAGGTTTTATCAGTGTGTTAGTACAAGAGCTAAGTGTTAAAAAAATCCTGCAGCTCGATGAGAAGTCATTCGTAACCTATCTTTAGGAGGCTATAGTTACATTTTAGAAATTTCACTTCTTGACTCTTTATCGTGTGTTCAAATTTGTAGAGTTTTAGCACAACATTGGACTAGATAGTCAGAGATAGATATTGAAGATCTTCAACAACATCCCAAAAGGATTTGAGCCATCTTAGGCTCCAGTCAATCTTATGACTACTTTAGCCTTTGAGGTTTAATGTTTGGAATATAAGTTATATAGTAGATCCCTCTAATCCATAGATGGTGGTTGATTCATCGAGCAGTTTTTAGAATAGAGTTGGTTTATTGGTGTATATCATGGTTCTTTACCAATTTTGAGTAAGAGATTGGATTTCTCATATGGTCCAAGAATTTTTCTATGCTGCATCCATCTGAGCCAAACATTGGTACATGGATGTATTGAAGGGTTATTAGTCTCAGTTTGTTCTATGTCAGAGCACTTGATAGCAGGTAAAACTTCCTTCTCTGAGGTTGTTGATTATGAGAGGACCATAGATAGCAAGTATTGAGACTTAAGGAAATAGAGGCAAGAGGTATACCATCAATTTAGTGTTATTGGTATTTTATTCGAAAGTGAGGATTCTTCCAGTAGAGTTCAACCTCACCTGCAAACCATGAGCTCTGCCTAGACCGTATTCCATACTATGAGTAGTTTTCATATTAGTTGTGATGATTATAGTGGGAAAATTCCCCATCAGACCTGTGGGGTGTGGTATGGTTCTTCGGTCCATGATGACCATTCTAGATTTTGAGGGGCAGTATCTGAAAGTATTCCAGGATTTGGGTTTGGTTGTGTTATGACATAGCACTAGTTCAAAGAATTCCCTAGGTTTGAGATAAATGATCATCTATAGTTAGCATGTATTCATCTCCAGCCTAGTGTTCCTGAGACATTCTATGATTTTGTATGTTGGGACATAATTGTGTGGACTTCTCTCAGCGTTAGTTAGATAGCACTAGTTCAAAGAATTCCCTAGGTTTGAGATAAATGATCATCTATAGTTAGCATGTATTCATCTCCAGCCTAGTGTTCCTGAGACATTCTATGATTTTGTATGTTGGGACATAATTGTGTGGACTTCTCTCAGCGTTAGTTGGATAGCTATTTAGGCTTATTATGTGTTCTCTTTATATTGATACTTCAGGAGTTTCTACCACTACAGATAGACCTACTAATAGTCTAGGCAGAGTCCCTAACATGAGATTCCATCCATTCAAATTATTTAGATCAGCTCATGATGTTGTGATATCTTTAGTTAAAGATGGTGCGCTCAGAAACTAAGTTGATAATTTAGTTGGTCTATTCAATTAAGACCAGTTAAGATTTAATTTCCATATGAACGTCAGACATGTGATTTTGGATGTCACCATGATTAGTGTGCTTCTATTTATTGTATTTATCTCTTATTATATGTATTGGGGTTTTCATACCAATTGATGATTATATGCCTTGATGAATTTATATCGGTCATTATGTGCCTTATTATTGAATTCATTATTATGTTACTACTCTAAGGTATATTTCTTTTATTATTGGATGGAGTAGATCTATATTGATATTTCTCTTATGGGTGTGGTTTTGGGTTTGAGTCATATTTATCTTGGCACATTCATCCTATTATAGCCCTTGAGTTGTACATAATATTGATGTTTATTTTGGTACCACCTTTTCAGTATGTTGATGTTGAAATTGTTGTTTCTATTGATACCACTCTATAAGGTTATTGATATTAATTGATATTATTACTTGATGTTGTTACTTGATGAATTTGATCATTGTTGGGTGGTTGTATAGACTAGTGTTATCAAGTTAGACTTTTATTTTCTTGTGATATTATTCAATGGCTTAAGTATATGTAGTCCAATTTGATGAATTCTTTTCCCTAGCTTGGTGAGGTTAGTCGTTTTCCATTTTGGTTAGCTGTATTATATTGATTTAGGGAAGTATTGCGGTATCAAAGGTAAGTTTACCTTTCATAGATCTTTGTATTTTTTTGAGTTGGCAATTTAGTTATGTTTCCTGTTATTGAGTTTGTGATTCTTGGACTTGATTCCTATGTTGTAAAGGGTTTTGCTTGGGCTATCCCTTCCAGTATAAACCATTTGTGAGATAGACCAATTTGAGGTCCGTTCTTCAATTGTGGTCATTTCATCATCCGATAGAAATTTTGATATTGATGTTTGGATGTCATGGATTTATCTCATAGGTATGTTTGGTTTGTTACATTGGAATTATTTACCATGTTGGTAGTTTGGAGATGGGATACTCCTTTGTTGTTGTGATATAGTTTTGTCTAGTAAACTTGGAAAGTTAGAGTTAGGTGGCCTTTCCTATGATTAATTCTAAGTGGGAAAATGAGAAACTCTTTAGCTTGAGTTGTTGGTTCTCTTATGGTGGTCTCAACTACGTGTAATGCCTAGAATCTGGTACCCAAAATGCTATATGGTGCTCATGACCCCAAAGGACCACAAGCTAACCCATGACTGATATCTGTAACTAAGCACTAAATAATATACTGTAAATATGTAGAATATAAGCTGTAATGCCATAAGGTTCAAAACTGAACTAATACTGAATATAAAATAGTGTCTGTAATGGGGTATCACAATACCCAAAACAAAAGTAAACTGTCTAAAACATACTGTAGTCTAAAAACCTCTACACTGACTAAAAACTATTGAGTTGATGGGACATATCCCCAACTAACTCTGAACTATGAAAATAATAAAGTAATAAAATAATTAGGTATAAATAATATTAACTGACTAAATAACATGAATGTGAGAATACATGCATTAATACATAACTGTAACTGAGACCATACTGACACTGGTACGGGATTTTGAGTACTAATTTACAAACATCTGAGTTTACTGATACTGCTGATTGAGTCTACTGAATACTGAGAGACTGATGTTATTAGTGATAAAGGAAAGACTGTTTCTGACAGTTCTGACTAGGAAGAACTGGTCTGATTGACTATATCTGACAATCCTGAAACTGAATACTGATAACATGGGTTTTGTATAATTAATATACTATTAACTGAGGTTGTGATAGCATGATTTCTTATTCTGAGTATTGATAACATGAGTGACTGTATCTGACAGTCCCGAGACAGATGGAACTAACTGAGTTCCATACTATACTAAGTTTACTCTATCTGACAGTCCTGAATTCTATAGAACTATCTAAGTTCTATTTATAAGACTGAGACTGAGACTATAGGAAGTAGTCATCTAACCGGCATGCCCCTAATTAGCTATTATAGACATATTGTAGTTCAATTTTTAACCTCAATTGGAAGGGTGTAAATACCGCACCACTAGTAAGGACAAGCTACAAGTGATCCTCATCTAACAGTGTCCCAAAAGGAGAATGGTGAGGCCCTCATCTGACAGTGTTTACCACCTCATCAACTCTCATCTGACAGTGTTGATGTCTTAACCTCTACTAGCTACATAATTCTGGAATGCAAGGATTGCTTCTAAGAATCACACCCTCATCTAACAGTGTGTGTTCCCATCCTTGGGTTCACTTAGTGCTAATTCCTACTCCCATCTGAATTGACACTAAACAAGATTAACTGAACTGGACTAAACAGAATTCATGAATTTTCGTTGATTAACAGAATACTATTGAGTTTCCTGAGATTACTGGGATTAGTGAGTTTACTAAATTATTCCTGAGTCATATGACTAACTGAATTCTACTGAACATGGCTTGATTGAGGATATCGTGAAACATGACACTGGATCTAGGCACACAGCTAGACTGTTGGGTACAAGTACCCCCAAGACTAGATAGCATGAAACTGACAGGACATGACACTTCTTGAACACATGACCAATAACAACAATTCATAATACATTAATTTGGAGATTTGATGAAGCTCGTGGTTATCATTGTCTTGTACATGAAGGGAATTTCATATAAACATGTCATATTTTCATCAACCTAGTCTCATGGAACTTCCCTCAACCATTCATAATGCACACAATATCATGGAAGTCATTCTTGGTCATAGGGTAAAGCATGCATTTAGCACTTGGGTCACAATTGAACTATAATGCATATTTTCTATTCTCTTAGGTACTTTATCAAACACCTAGGATTCTTGACTTAGGGAATAGGCATGACCATCAAATTAATACAACGAAACTCCATATTTCAACTCAATTTCACTTGTTTCAGAGCACCTACTAGCATAGGCTCATGAACAACACATAAAGATTCAAATTTGGGAATCACACAACCACAATCATATGAACATAATCAACCCACAACATAGTATTCATAATATAAGATTTAAAACTTGATTCTTATGATTAATGGATGAAAGGAATCCATGAATGAACACTGTGCATACCTTAGTTCTTGATTTAGCAAAGATTGATGGAGAGACTCTTGAATTTGAGCAAAGTGATACCTTCGCCTGGGTATCAGATTTGGGTAAATTTGATATCGATGGAAAGCTTATTTAATTTCCCACTTGATAAAAAGTAAAAATCTTGAAAATACCATATGTATAAAAGTGGATTCATCTTTAAAGAAAGTCTTTAATATTTCTTTGATGATTTTAAGCTTGGTAGAAGTACAGGGTATTACATTATGACCTTTGCTTTGAGATTGGTATTTTCTCTTTCATGATGTGATTCTTTGGTGGATTTAGGAAATCACCATTTTAGTGTTTGTTCATCATATAAAGCTAGCATTTCTCTTTGGTGATATGCACATCTGGCAATTTCTTTGCTTAGATAGAGTTTGGATTGATTAATTCTGGGATTAAGTTGCATTTTTAGAGTTGATAGAGTTTTTGCCGTTTCCGGTAAGGTTTACAGCCTTGGGACGTTTTTGAGTATGTTTGATAGTCCATACCCTCCAGCAGATATAGAGTGGGTAATGCGTATTTTTAGACAATGGCTTGACCTTTTTATAATTTGTATTTTGCGGCTATATTTTATTCCCTCCAACTGATATTAAGTTAGTTGCTTACAGTTTAGTCAAAGGTTATCCCCGTGGAGGTTTTTGATCTTCAGATATGTCTCATCTGTGGATTGGTATGATTTATCCTTAATATGTAAGATTTGGATTCTAAAGTCTATTTGAGATAGTTGACATCGTTATTGCCTTATTAGCTCAGTTTTGGATTTGACTCCTTAGAATGGCAATTTTGAATTATTAGAGATTTTGAACATTAATTCCTACCTATTTTTAATTTTGATTTAGATAATTGAGACCGAGCGATTCAACTTTTATATTGAGATTTCAGTTAGGTGTTGTAGAGTTTGTGTGGAACTTTTGTTTTAAACTTGTCCTTTTTCAAATTTTATTTATAGGTAGAATGAGAGTGTTGGTTTAAAAAGGGGATAACTATAGAAAAATCCCTTAGAAGTGTTTTCTCTCCACTGAGGTAATCTAGAAAGTCATGCTTGGTGCATACGGGTCCAATATCATATCCTTTCGAACTTTTGAGATTCTTTCTATCCATTGACATCCGGGGATGAAAATCCTTTTAGTGGTGGCTATTGTAATGATCATTCAAGTTATTTTCCATATTTATGCTTATATTCATCCTTTGACTTTCTTCATAACTTTCCCAGGTCATTTATTACTTGATAGGACTAACGGTTCTATTACCGAGTAGATCATTTGTTTTTAGAGCTAATTCCCTATTTAGAAGTCTTTGTTGATTCGAAATAACCACTGAAAAAAATGTTTGTGAAACAACCTCATATGCCAATTCCAACTACTCTAGCAGATTTAGAATATTGATTTTGGCATAGGTAAACCTTTTGTTCAGGTCCCAATGCAATGAGTTTATTTTGATTGATCAATCAAAAAGTTGAAAATTTGAAATATTAGGTGTGGGACCCATATTTGGTTAAAATGACCTTGGATTGAAAATCTGTGTTTGCCAACATGTTCGAAGCATCTAATTTTTTATGTTTGCATGTTTTATTTGTGAAAATTGGATGGCGGGTGTATCTCGAGGAATTGGCCAAAACTTGGAATCAAATTCTTAGTTTTAGTTGTCATCTGGTGCAGCAACGACAATGAATACGGAAGGAAACTCACGATCATAATACCGCAATCGAGGCTAAACATAGGTGCACGATTTCAAGGACTGAGGCTTGGGTTGGTTCTTTAAATATCCATTTCTGCTGAGAATTGGCCATTTTTTCCACCATTGAGAGGTTAAAACCCTAATATAGTATTCTAATCATAAATTGGTCATGGTGGGTGACTTGGGAACATAATTGTCATCATGTATCATGATTATCTTCAAATTATAGGTAAAACTTCCTTGAATTCATGCTTAAAGTTCCTAGTTTGGACCCAAAACTCCAATTTACCTTAAGGCTTGATTTTAGTCCAAAGTATGTTTAAGTTTCTCCTATTTCTTGAGGGTTATGACTTCTTGTTCATATGTGAACATTGGTTTAGTCTCTGAAACTCATTTGTCGTATATGGGACCCACTTGGGGGTTTGTAGTCATTTTCTGACCCAAAGTACAATAGTGAAATATGGGTATTGTTAGACTACTATTGATGTGTAGATTATGATTTTGGTAGCGTGATGGCATTTTGGGCATTGAAAAGTGGAGACGAGCATATGGTGCATGAGTGAGGTTTTGCAGTTTGCTCTTGAGATAGGCTTCTATCTACTTTTTTTCATAGATAATGTGTGATATATATTCCATGTGGATATGAATTTTAGGCTTGATTTTGAGTAGGATAACTTCGCATCGATTGTTGATGTTTGGGGATTAGATAAGGGTTTTGGAATAGTAAGATGGCATTTTTACACCACTTTTGAATCTTCTTGGCTTCACTCTCTAATTTAGACTAGTTGTAGCATGGCTATGGTATAATTCTATATTTGGGATGTGATTTTACCATTTTAAATATGATTTATATATTCAACCTTATTGTGCTAGAGTGGTTGTCCTGAAATAGTAATTTGGGTAGAGTTGACTTGAGTACCCTTTGTTTCTAGCCGAAGCTCATATCCTCGGCTTGAATGCGGATTACTAGACATCTTGAAGTTGGACTAGACACGTTAGACTACTTTGGTGCATAGTGTACCTAATTTTGGGAATTGAGGATTAGAAGTGTGGTCGTTCAACCCACTAGACCTAGACTTGTGCTAAGCCTTATGGACTTAGTTATGGATGTTAGACATAGATAAGGATAGTAAACCATAGAATAGGGTTACTTCAAATACTTTGAACCTGTATTGATGTCCCTACACTTTGGATTTTGAGGTATAGTTATCATACTTTGTGTGAAAGTGATATTAGGCATCTAGAGATAAATGTTCCTCCTATATATGTTATTATAATATCCCTACAATTTTTGCTAGATTAAATTCGTCCCTAGAATGTTAAGGGATAGCTTCCAAAATGAATACTATTTATTTTGCATGGAATTCCTTAGATTTAGACTTTCCATTTCACAGTAAATTGAATAAGCTTTCCAATGATATAAAATTTCCCTAAATTCGATAACCGGGTAAGAAGTTATGACTATTTTAAGTTCCAGTCATAAAACACCATCATTTCGACCCTTAACACATCGCGGATTAGTGTAAATTCCCAATTTTCCCATTCTAGTAGCCCTCCGCAATATTGGCACGACGCATAGAGGGTAAATTTCCAGAGGTCCAGTGCGATAATGGCGCATTTCGCCATGTGCCAAAATTGCATTCCTAAGGGGCACTGCGATGTCTCCGCATTGCGGAGTCTGCCCAGTTTCCATTTGTTAATTTCTAGTGAGCTACCACAATAGTGGTGCATCGCGGTGGCCACTGAGATCAGGAAACTGTACATTTTCCAGTTTCATATAAATGTTTAAAGGGGGTATTTTTGTAATACTCCAACCCCTAATCCGTCCAAAAACAAAAGATTAATCATATTTGAGAGCACTTTATGCTTTATTCATCATTCTCTCTTAAACAAAACCCTAAGGCTCATACTTCCTCCACAATAAATCAAAAATTTCTCCATTTATTCTCTAAGAATCTTCAAGATTGAGAATTTCCAATTCAAGAACTCTAAGAATTCATCTCCAAAACATCAATTGAGTTCCAAGATTCAAGTTCTAGCATCTAGATCATCAAATTAAGGTATGTAAGATTTGAACAAGGATAATTCTTTCATCCTTGTGCGCAAAATATTATTTTAATTACAAATTTACTGCAATTTATGAGATTTCCTATGAAATTTAAGTTAGGGTTTATACCCATTATCATTATTTGCAAGACTCTGAGATTTCCCATGATTTAGAAGTTGAATTACATAATTATATTTATATTTCTATGAATTGTGCAGTAATTTCTAGATTATATGATGAATTAAGAGTGTTTATATCATCAAGCATGAATTTTAAGAGGTTTTAAACATGAGATTTATGCATGGGTCGTTAAGCCCCAATTTAAGATTGTTATTTCAAGATTATTCATGCTATGATTACCCTCAGAAAAGATCACTCATAGATTTTGACAAATATTTGACCTTCTGGTCCTAAACTTAGACAAAGAATCCACTTGTTCAGATAACTTGTGATTTAAAAAAAGAAAAGTATAATGGGTTTTCTTGCAAACCCTTGTGTTATTTTTGAAGTGGATTTCTTCAAATTTTGAGCAAAAGAATGGGAGTAGTATTTAGCATCGAGATTGGTAGGTTCCTATGATTTCATACTCCAGAACTATGCGCCAACGTAGGATTTAGATTTATTCCCACTTCTATGTGGATGACTCAGATTGTGATCACTAAGGTAGAAATTCTATTCTGATGGCAAGGGTACAATAGTCCTACCTAATGGGGGCCAGACGTGGGACTCTATGGATGCTCACATAGTGTATGTCGATTAGAAGAACCTCCCAAAAAGATGTCCCCCACTCTTCAACAGTCTATTTAAAGCTTTAAGATAAAAGCATATGTTTTAGAAGTTATGGTTTTAAGATTCTTAAGCTTTAACAGAAAGTATTTATAAAGATTTCAGAAAAAAGTGTAATGGCTCACCATATTTACATTATATTTTTTATCATTTGTGATTTATGATCTTCGGATTTCAAATTAGTAAAGCCTATGTGAATTATTTACATTTAGCATGTATGATTTTATAAACTGTGATGATATTATTTACTTATTACATGCACCACCATATACTCAGTACATCCTCAAAGTATCGATCAACATATATGTCTATGAGCTATATTTTCTCATAATGTAGGTTCAGGTGCTCAGTCTCAACAGTGTGAGTGATTCCCGAGCATCTTATCTACATCCCTGCAGTTGGTGAGTCCTCATAATTCAAGGACTTAGTTATTCATACTTTCATCTTATTAGTAGATGTTCCTTTATTCATTTTAGATAGTTTGAATCAGCTGGGGGCCTATCCCAGTGACTCTCTAGATTCAGATAGTAGAGGCTTGTCAGACTACTTGATTCAGTTTTAGACATTTGATTCAGAATTTAGATTTTTCAATATTGTTTTACCCAGACTTCTAACCTATTTTAGATAAGATTTTTTGCATTATTATGATTTCATATTCATATTTCCCCAATTTTGAGATACAGACTTAGTAGAAAGCATCTAGGGTTAGCTCAGGGCTATTTGTAGTTTGGAGCACCGTGTGGTATCCAGGGAACTAGATTTCAGGGTGTGATAGTTATGCAGCCTATAGAGATTCCATTTTCTCTTAGACTTGATGATTGTCCTATAGAGATGTTATTTCTTCTTAGACATAATACTTGGACTATAGAGTTTCTATTACCTTTAGTCATGATTGTTGGACCTACAGAGGCAAGTTGCCTCATAGATATGATAATTGGCCTAGATAGGTGATATTCCTCAGAGTCGTGATGTATGACTTATTCATATCAGATATCCTATAGATGATTACATGCTTATTGATATTATGTCTTCTAAATGTGAGATGCCTCTTCTGAGAAAGAGGATTACATGTTTTTTGATATTATGCCTCCTAGATGTGAGATTCCTCTAGTGTGAGAGATAATTACATGCTTATTGATATTATGCCTGCTAGATTTGAGATGCCTCCTATATGTGAGATAATTAGATATATTCTATGATAATTAGATATATTCTATGACTTATAAATAAGATTTTGGGTATGTGCTCTAGCTATGTATAAGTGTTAAAGGTCATGATTATGATGTTGTGATTATTCTAGACATACTATTGGGCCGAGGGCTATATTATTATATTTTTTTGATATCTAGAAAGTGCTTATCATTGCAAAGGATATGGTTATAGTTTATGAATACATATATATGTTTGTATACACATTTCTATGGTATGGGATGGAGGAAGATTTGGTATATTGCTTGCGACTTTATTGATTTGATACTAGTGATAACATGCATAGATTTGGTACATTCATGAATATTATATCGGTAAATGATGTGATTGCAGCTTAAATATGATCCTATGACCATTCTGCCTAATTAATAGTTAAGCTATGTGGTCGCTAGTTGTATATTAGGTGACTATAGCAACAAATGGATAAGAATCTAATATTTTAGTTAATGAATCTTGCATAGATGAAATATGGTAACTAGCAATATTTAATACATGACTTATGGTTAGGTAGGGTCTAACATAGGTGAAGAATAGTTTATATTGATGACTATGTTTGTGAAGGTGTTGATTTGATAAATAAGGAGAAGTGTCTTAATGAGGCTAGGTAATAAGATACATTGGTAATAAGATATGTTGGTAATAAGAGGTGTCCAGTTAATACAATGAATAATTGCTAAATGGTTAACTAAAGAATAGATAAGCAAGTATTAGTTGGTAAACGGCAGTTAGTTAATGAATGGTGTCTGTCAATAAAAGACAGTGAGATGATAAGTTGTAATGTGTTATCTTATAACAATTAATTAATATAGGATAATTAGTTGACAACGATGAATAGTGGGTAGATGGTGATTATGGTCAAGTGATGAACCTTGACTAGATGTTAGATATTGACCATTTTATAAGTGGTGGTTAGTTGATATCCCATGAATAAAGATAATGTGAAGGATAATGTTTATGATAATAACTAGAGGTTATGTGAAGACTAGCTAACTAGTGATACCATTATAATAAATGTTGGTTAGCTAATAATGAGTAGTTGGCAAAGTATAGACTAGATAGATATTCAATCGTGATATGACTATGTTTATTATTATTTTAGTATGTATTATTCGGTAATGACTATTGTGATGATATTGATACCGACAAGGCCAAAGAAAAATATGGTGATGATATTGATACCCGGCAAGGCTGAAGGATTAGTGATTATATTGATATCCAGCAAGGCTGGGGGATACAATTATGATGATATTAATACCCAGCCTAGGATACTATTATGATGATGTGTATACCCAGCAAGGCCAAAGGATATATATCATATGTTGATATCCGGAAAGGTTGGAGGTTGATTACAATGATGATAGTCTTAATAAGGAAAGTTATAATGAGGTTTGATATTAAATATGTAATTTGCATTCATTCCTACATGTGCATTGCCTATCTCTGGTATGCACCTATATCTATCAGCTGGTTTGGGACGATTTCATAGATATGGGTGATGAAGATACCTTGTGTTGTTATATTTTGTTGAAACTTTAGAGCCTAGGGCTATGGGGGTACGCATAGCCTGAGCTATATATTTGATTGTCCGGAGATGTCGGTTATTAACGATGTTATTGATATTGTTATTATCATTATTATGCTCATTCTTATGGCTAGCTTATGACAGATTGGTCAATGATTTAGCATCAGGATTTGAGGTATGTCTTTGTCATCTTTTATCTTATGATTCCATTATTATGCACCATTATTCTATGTATAGCCATGTGTATTAAAAACCCTAGTATGATAATATTTGATCTTGATAGTATTATAATGAGGTCTCAGAATAAGGATATGATGATACAGGTTATGCTTTGAGATGACCTCATCTTTATATATATATATATATATCCATATATATCTAGCTCTATGAAGCTATGGTACTATCATATATCTATCCTTTTGTGATTCATATTATATAGTTGTTTCTTCACCTTACATATCGCTATATATCTTGCTTTCACCCTTTATTCATTTATTGACCTGGGATATATTGTATAGTATTTTCATAGATTGAATGCACCTGGAACAGGAGAGTTCACCTTGATACTTCCTTAATCTGATTATGTTAGATTTTTGGACATGAACAGGATAGTTGTCCCTTATTATTCTCATTGACCTATTACATGATTGTTGGACTCTTGGGTTCAGTTTCCATTCTGTTTATATGCCGTATATATCTACTTTATATTTGGAGCTCAGTTGGCAGTTGCTTATTGAGTGCCATTCATTTTATACTCATACTACACTTTTGCAGTGTACTGGTAGTGGTATGGGTTATCATCATTTATGTGTGCATCATGTAGAGCATCTATGAGTCAGAGACTTATAGTGTGCTCCTAACATTTGGAGTATTACTTATCTCTCTCTTATGTATTAGACTAGTCTCTAAGTTTTATACGGAGATAAGTTATACCAGTGTATTTCTCTTTATAATTAAATTTTGTACTCTTATTATATTAGAATCTCTTGTATTGATACAATAATGTTTTGGGATTCTCTTATATGTTGATCTTTATTTCATATATTCCGCATTTTTTCCTTATATTATTAAGTAGTTAGTTACTAGCCATTCTAGACTATGGGATGGCTTACCTACTGGTGGGTTATGGTAGGTGTCATCATGATCTGAGGAATTACGTCGTGAAACTCACCACGTATCTTTAATAGGTAAATGGGTTACCTTGGGGATAACTATTCATCCCTCGGGTATTCCTCAACCTTGGTCCTCTTTCACAACTATGTGATCAAAGATGGAAACATGAGGGTTGATCCAACTCTGTTCTTGAAGTGTCTAATATAAGAAAGCACAAATCGACCAATGTTCCAAAGAATGTTGTTTGAGAATAAGGCTACCATCTGATCTTACATAACTGGGACATAATTCATGTTGGTGGATGGAGAAACATGACCACATATGATAGTCAACTAGATAAAAGCGTTGGTTGTGAACTCATTAAATGTTATCGCCGTTTTTATAGCGTCCTATGGGACATCCGTTCCTGGACATAGTTTATCAACCAAGAAGCTTCCTGGAGCACATTTCTTGGATTCATATCCTCTCATGTCAGCATTTTGCAGTCCATATATTCCATTCATCTGTTCGGCCCCAACATAAACTTTCTCGCATCGAATCTTCATAACTGGGTTAGACATTTTCACTATGCTGAGATTTACATAGAATTCTCTAACCTATTGCATATTGGCCTGACATGGATTCGGGGCAAAACATCTCCACCCCTCTGCCACCAATCTTTTAGGAAAGGTACGGAGTTTTTCGGGCACTTTGTCTAGGGATATGCCCCACTCAGAGTGTAACTTTCTCCTAGAGAGGTCTTTATAATAACTCATCTAACATTTGTAAGAAAGGAAGCGGGGTTTATCATACTCTACCATCTTCAGATTCAAAGTTCTGGATAAAACACAAAGCATTAACACTCAAGATCATTATATGAAAACAAGGCTATGTAACTCAATTAAGCTAAATAAAAGGGTATATGGTTCAAATTTGTGCTTAAAATGAGTGTTTTGGATTTTTTTACAGGCCAGTTAGGAAGTCCTCAGATGTAGATATTGCATTCGACTTGAGTCATGATCTCGACTCTTGAGAGACCTATCAAATAGGCCAATGTCATATGATCACGTTTTACTAGATTGCGATCGCACTCTGGCAACTACTATTGTGGTACCTGAGACTGTAGTCTTAGCATGATCATGATCAAAAATGCCAATTTATCTATCAATTTGTGTTCATAATAAGTAAATGACACTAAAAAGATGAAACATAATTTCAAAGCAGTCAATCATGCCATTGAATTCATAAAAAACTACTACAAAGTTCATTTGGGCATTTCACCATACACATTGTGTTCCAACATTTCATCTTAATTTTGAAAAATTTTGGGTACTCAAGAAATCTCCATGATGTAAAGACCAACAAGAACAGTCGCCACAACAAAAAATATCAATATAAACACTAAAGAAAGCACATAATTCACAAATTTAGGCAATTTTCCTAAATGTGCATTCTAATGCCCATATTTAACCATTAAAGAAGAGATTTGAAGCACATACCTAATGATCAAATGCAAATGGGGATGATATGCACTCTAACACTAATTACAATGATGAAAATTTAAAGTTTTTGGGGTATTTTAAGGGAGTTGAGTGTAGGAACCATTTTCAAGATGGTTCCTACTTATAACAACCATAATAGTGATCGCAATTCAGATGTCGTTATTGCAATAACATGGTATTGAGATTGTGTTCAGCTGCGATACCTATACATGAGGCTTTGTTTAGGTAGATTTGATTCTCTAGATTATGATTGTGACCTGATAGTCACTATCGCGACACCTGGGACCAGGTTCAAGTCCCCTATTTCAGCCGTGCCACCTCAAACTCAATTCCACTTCACCTATTTTCCTTCAATTTCTCAAACTCACCTTTAGTGTGCCACGATTGAATGGGTTGATAAAAAAGAAACACAATAACTACTCAAATAATAAAAATTCAAAGGATACCAGCAAACTTAATGGAATTGATGGGTTGCCTCCCATCCATCACCTAATTTAATGTCGTGACACAATGCCTATCTATCATTATGTTGGATCCATGGGGTTAAGTGACTAAAGATCCACTTCCGCATTCACAATGTCAATAACAGACACCACTTATAACAATATTTGTTGCATTTTGATTATGCTAACACAGAAAAAGAATTTATCATCATGCACATTGAACTTCATCTCTCAACACTCTGTATCATCTAGAGCTCATCAGGTTTCTAAAAATGTTCTCATGAGTATGAATTGTATCTAATGATTAATTTAACAATTGAGGATTACAAAATCTATGGGAAAGATAAACTGGTCAACCACAACGAACACATCATATAATATGTCCATTGGTTTTTCAATGGAATGGTCCTCCATCAAAAGTCTTATGGTAGTGGGTGTAGGAGAACACAACCCTAACCTTTGATAAACTATAATGGCATCAAGTTTATAGTAGCACCAAGATTACACAATGTCTTTTCAAATTCGAGCATCCTGATGGTGCAAGGAATTATAAATGAACTCGAGTCTTTTTTTCTCCGGCATGGCATTTAACATGAGAACACTAAAAATATAAGTAAAATCAATAGTTTCACAATCCACAAGTGACATTTTTGACATCAATTTCTTCATTGACTTAGCATACCCTGAAATCTCTTGAAGAGCTTCTAACAATGGAATATTAATCAAAAGGTTGCTAATTTTTTCAAGGAACTCCTTGAACATGGAATTGTTACCTTTTTTCTTTAACCTTTGTGGAAAGGGTAGAGAGTTTTGATTGTTTGCAATGTAACACTTTGAGGTTCGTCCATATTTTTCTCATCATCATCAATCACTTTAGGAGTTTCCTCCTTATCATCCTTCTTGTCAACTATCATTGGTACTTCATTGCCTACTTCATGAGATATTGGAGCACCATCACTTGGCCTTTAAAACTTCTTCTCTTTGCACTTTATTGTTCATAAAAAGACTTTTCATCAACCTTAACCACATATTCATAAGGATTTCTACCTATTATAGTGTTGATTTCCATTACATGGGCATCATTCTTAGGATTGACCACTGTGTCTCTAGGTAGACCTCATTTTGTCCTTGCATTGAGCTAGGTTGATATTTGGCCCACTTGCATCTCTAATTTCTTGATGAAGGTTGAATGAGATGAGATCATTTTCTTTAATTGAGAGAAGTTACTTTACATATCCTTTAACACGCATCAAAATTCGGGCAGAGACATCCTCAATTTTAATTTTTGTTGGGTCCATTGAGCTTTATTCCTTATCATTAACACGATCATGAGGGGACACCTATTTATCAATCCTCTATCCTTATCCCTCCAATCTCGGTCGTTATCCCTCTCTTTATTGTGCCAATCATAATCTCGATCTAGGTTATTTCGACTTTGATTCTAGCCTTGCCTTTGCTAGGCAGGGTGAGAGCCCCCCCAGATGGTTTTCCAAGAACCTTATCACTTTATAGAGTGCCTTAGATTCATCCTCATCATAAGTTTTAGCACCTTTATAGTAAACTACATTGGTCGCTTTTGAAGGTGCTCCCATCACATGTTTAGTAAGGAGATCTAATTGGGTCATCACCATAGCCATATTTTCATCCCTTTCCTCGTCCTTCTTTATTTTCTCTTTTTTGACATAAGATGTGAAAGGATACCCTAAGGTTAATTGAAAGTCCCTGGTGGCCACCCTCTATTTTATTTTCTAACTTAGTCAAGCAAAGTTGATGAAAATCCATTGGATAAATTATAGCAGATCCTCCGAATGCGTTATCAACAATGGTTATATTCAATTGGTATAACTCCCACTAAAATATTTAAAGAAGCAACTTCTCCGGAACTTCATGCTTTGGGCATTGCATGATTTTGTCATTGAACCTTTGCCACACCTCATATAAGGGCTCACCAGTAGGTTGACGAAAATTTGTTATTTTGTCTCTTAGTTGTAGCATTCTAGACGGAGGGAAATGTTTATCAAAGGAGGCCACCATTAATTCTACCAAAGACCTAATGGACTTAGTAGGTAGAGATGTCAACTACAAAACTGTTTCACCCATCAAAGAGAATGGGAAAAATCTCAACCAAATAGACTCTTGAGTAATATGGGCAAAATCAAATAGCGCACACACGTAAATTAAGTTTTTCAAATATAAGTTTGCACCTACATTTACTTTGCCCCCAGAATATATATTTAATTTTTAACATATGGAGCATCACACTAGTGTTATGGAATACTCCATTTCCCTTAACTGGTGGAATGCTGATGGCACTCGCACACCCCACCTCATTAAGATGTTCCTCACCCTCAATGTGTCAATCAAATGAGACATCATTTCTCCCATAGTGTCTCATGGTGTCATGATTACTATGAAAATCACCTAGAAAAAGAAATAAAACAACAAATAAGGTAAACTGAAGGACCATGGAAAACCTAAGGTTACTAACAATACTACACAAGTGAAAACTATGTTCCACTCCCCGACAATAGCATCATTCTTTATAACGCTCACCTTCAAAGTTAAATTAAGTGTAAGGAAGACATTTTGAAAATATAAACAATAAGAGTTGGGATCGAATCCTCAAGAATTGCAAACTAGATTTGAAATCTTATGTGTGCTGAGAGCTAACTATGTGTTAACCTATTATGCAACATTTAAATAAAACATGAAAATAAATTGGGGTGGGGGGTTAATTTAAGACTTTGTTAACCACAATCAGAAAGTAACATTAATAAGACCTTAAATAATTGGTAGGTATACCAACTTGAGAGGAACTTTTGGATTATGTTCTCCTAGGTGATCTTCATGCATAGGTAATCAAGAGTAAGTCAAAGTTTTAGCCAAGTGTTTTGGGTAGTGGAGATTTAGGATCTTAGTGTTAACCTTTTCATAAAATACAAAATTTCACTTATGGATTCTTTTGAACACCTTATGAATGTAACAAGTTTACCAATCCATTACGTCACCTAGCATTCTTATTTCTAAGATGATGCATAAGAAAATAGCTACTTCAAATAACACCCTTATTTTTTGATAACTCTTAAGAATGAAGCTAATTAAAGAAGTTATTCACAATTACTCTTCACCCACATCCCTTTTTCAAGGATGACTACAGGATCAAAGGAAATTGGGGTTTTAACCAACAATTATTAATGGGATCCAAGACAATTGCGGTTTTTATATATAATTCTCAGTTTAAACATAGAGTAAGAGTAAAACCCAACACCATTAATTAATTATTTGGACAAACAATCAACACTGACACAATATTAATCACCAAATCAAATATAAACCCAAGATATTAATTTAGCTACTATTGAAATTAAAGAAAAGAATTATACTTAATTTGGCATGCAGTTCATTCATCGTAAGCCAAACATGTTTAAACCCAAACTACAATTTCAATTTACAACCAAATCTCTCTTGGAATGAAATTTGCAATTGTTTTAACAATAAAAATAATTTTTTTTTTCTCTGTAAAGTGAAAATAGGATAAAAAAATGTTTAAAATGCTGAGGGATTTGCCTTTGTATCTTGGGATTTTGAAAAGTAAAATTTTGAATTTTCCCTTCAAACATCTCGACTAGTTGTGATTGAAGTTTTTGGGTCACAATCGTGACTCCTATGATTGTAGTCGTTTTAGCCATAATTACTTCTCTTATACTCGTTGATTGATCGTGATCTTGCCCCTCAGAGTGTTATCGCAGCATCTGAGGGTCTTCCACAAGGCCCGATCTTCAACTTTTTCTCTACTTGCTCATTTTCCTTCTCTTCCAGCTTTGTCAGAACTCTTATAAATTCACAAAAACTAGAAATTCATGCATTTGAAAGAAGAATGTGTCTCCTATACACAATTAATTCATTGTAGTTTGCAAGCATTTGGATACAGATGAGTAGCTAAGTTTCCACTCATCAACACCCTCAACTTAAAACTTTGCTTGTCCTCAAGAAACACTACTCTATACTCAATGAGACTACTCAACTTATAAGGTCACTGTTACAACCAAATGATTTTTATAATTTCAAATTGATTATCACTAATAATTATTCAACAAGCATTGAAAGAACTATTTGTGTTACTACCCTAAAAATCTATCCCATTTTTTAGGATGCAAAAGACTTTTAAGAATAATTAAGCAACAACTAAATCTCAAGAGGTGACTCTCCATCAATAGTAAAATAGTTGTATTTCGTTGCCTAATTTTTAGAATATGACAACTTGACGAACTTCTATTAATTTACATGGCACCTCAAAAAGGGAAGTCCCAACATACCATGTTTTCACTCATACAACAAGGGACAACTACACAAGCACTCACTCTTAGAAAGAATTTCTCAATTCAAACAAGTATCAGGCCATATTCTTGCCCTTATTTTCAATTTCTAATAACTCAAAAACACTTGGTTAAATATCTCGAAGAACTTTTTAAAGATTGTAATGCAGTCTCAGGAAAGGGTAGGATAAATATTTCGGATAAAAGTGACTACACCCTTCTTAAACTCTACATAAAACACTATTCGATCAAACTTTGGGTCATGGGCCACTTTATTATTTCCTAATTTACACAGGTGCCTAATTTTACTACATATTTTGAACAATTTTAGTTATTCAAGATTTCCCAACAACAACAACCTTCATACCAAATAATATAAATATAGGCACTAATGAAGCACTTATGTAACAAATTTAGGCCATTGTTCTAAACGTGCATTCTAAGGCCCACATTTAAGAATAAAAGAATGAATTTCAAGCACATATCTAATGCTCGAATACAAATGGGGATGATATTCACTCTAACACTGATTATAATGATTAAAATTTGCAGGATTTTGAGTATTTGAAGGGAAGTTGAGTGTAGGAACCATTTTGGAGATGGTTCCCATTTATAACTACCATAATCATATTCACAATTTAGTTTTCATGATCACAATCATATGGGGATTGCGATCATGGTTATCTTACGCTATCGCAATACCTGTGTCTTAGATTGGGATGATTTGAGTCTTAAGATGGTGATCGGGATTTAACTGTCACGATCGCAACACCTGAGAATAGGTTCAAGTCCCTTATTTTCAGCCATGCCACCTCCAACTTAATTCCTCTTCACTTAATCTTTCAAGTACTCAAATTTACCTTCATAGTGCCACAATTGCATGTATTAATAAAAAACAAACACAAAAACTACTCTGACAATCAAAATTCAAAGAAACTGGCCAACTGAATGGTAATAGTGGGTTACCTCCCATCCAATATCTAATTTAACATCACCATATGATGTCTGTTTAACATTAAGTTTGATACTTAAGGTGAGGTAACCCAAGATTCATATCTTCATCAACAACGTTAATCACATACACCACTTGTAACTTCATTTATTGCCTTTTGAGTTTGCATTCATAGAAAAAGACTTCCTCAATATGTACCCAGAACATCATCTCTCCATACTCCATATCAACTAGAGCTCTTTTAGTTGCTAAAAATATTCTCCTAAGTATGATTGGAATCTAATGATAGATTTCACAATCGATGACTACAAAATCTGTTAGAAGTATAAATCAGTCAAACTTAACCACCATATCATACAATATGCCTATTTATTTTTTAATTGAACGATTCAACATCAAGATACTCATGGTGGTAGGTGTAGGGGAACCCAACCCTAGCCTTTGATACATAACGTATGGCATTAAGTTGATACTAGCTCCAAGGTCACACAATGCCTTTACCAATTTACGTGTCCTTATGGTACAAGGAATTTTTAATGCACCCAGGTCTTCTTTTTTCTCCACCATTGCATTTGACATGAAAGACTACAACTATGATTAACTTTAATAGTTTTATAATCCACAAGTTTCTTTTGTGACAACTAGTTATTCACTGACTTAGGATACACCAGAATCTCTTGAAGAGCTTCTAACAATGAAATATTAATCAATAGGTTGCTAAGTTTCACAAGGAACTTTTTAAACATGCAATTGACATCGTTCTTCTTTAACCTTTGTAGAAAGGGTGGAGTAATTTTCATTGGTGGCAATGGAAAACATTGAGGTTCATCAACCTTTTTCTCATCACCATTATTCACTTGAAGAGTTTCCTCCATATCACCCTTCTTTAAAACTATCATTGGTTCTTCATTACCCACTTTATGAGATGTTGGAGCACCATCACTTGGCTCTTTAAACTGCTTTCTGTTTGCATTTTCTTCTTCATCAAGAGACTTTTTTATAAACCTCAACCATATGTTCACAAAGATTTATGCCACTTCTAGTGACAATTGCCATAACATACACATCATTCATGGGATTTACCATTGTGTCCTTCTTTTGGCCAAGCATTGAGTTGGGTTGAAATTTTTTTGACTTGTATATCTAATTTCTTGATGAAGGCCAAATGAGATGTGAAAGTTCGGTTTGATTGAGAAAAGTCACTTTTCATCTCCCTTACCATTTTGTTAATACCTTCAATGCTCACCAAAATCTGGTCAACGACATCATTAGTTTTATATTTTTCTGAGTCCATTGAGCTTGATTGTTTTTTTCTTAGAATGACTTTAATGTGGAACCTATCAATAATATCCTCTCTCCTTGACCCTCCATCTCGATCTCTGTCTCTCTCTCTCTCGCGCCAATCACAATCTCGGTCTCAGTTATTCCAACTTTGAATCTCATCTTGCCTTTAGTAGGCGGGGTATAAACCCCCTTAAATAGTTTATAAAGAACCTTATATCTTTATCAAGTACCTTAGCTTAACCGTCATTATTACTTTTACCACTTTGAGAGGCAACATTATTAATCTCTTTTAAAGGTGCTCCTGTCAATTATTTAGTAAGAGGATTTAATTGGATCATCACTTTGGCCATATTTTCATCCCTTTCCTCCTCTTTATTTCTTTGATATTTATGGACATATTATGTATTGGGAGACCCTATGTATATTTTGGAGTCCCTAGTGTGCCACCCTCTATTTTAGTTTGTAACTTTTTTAGGAAAAGTTGATGCAACCCCATAAGATAACTTGGTAGGATATCCTTTGGATAAGTTATGAACAATGGTTTCATTCAATTGGTCTAGTACCCAATAAAATAGTTCGATAACCATCTTCTCTTGCACTTCATGGTTCGGGCATTACATATTTTTTAATTGAACCTTTGGCAAACCTTATGTAAGGGCCACCAATAAGTTGACAAAAAATTGTGATTTCATCTCATAGGTACAACATTCTAGATGGAGTGAAATATTTATCAAAACATGCCTCCTTAAGTTCAACCCAAGACATAATAGACCCAGCAAGTAGATATCTCAACCATAAAATCACTTAACCTTTCAAAGAGAATGTCAAAAGTCTCAACTAAATGGTAATATGAAACTAGGTTCACACCTCAATGAAGTTTTTCAAATGTAGGTATGCATCTTCATGTGGTTAGCCACTGAATTGGTTTTGTCATCTAGTAGAGAATTGGAAACACAATTCAAAATTAGCCATGTCTGCATCTGGAAGTCGATATAAACCTGCGTGTTTTTTGGTTTCGCGTAAAGTATAAAAGGTGTGTAAAATTGTTAAATTTCATTAAGGACTAAAACAAGCACCTAAATAGTAGCATGCAAAGTTTTACAAAACCTTGTTGGCAAATGGGTTTAAGATAAATGAATGTGATAAATGATCTTACACTATAGACACTCCAAATCACAAGGTCATTGTTTGTTGCAGAGATATTTCTGACATAAATGCTATGAAACAAATGCTTGACATAAAGTTTGACATAAAGACCTTGGATTTGCAATGTTATCTTAGGAATAATAATCCATAAAACTCCACAAGGGTTGTCTATATAAATCATTGATTTTCTCTATCCCAAAATGCACATTCATCCTCTCGAATCCTGATAACTAGGTCCATATAAGACACTATGCTAAGATTAGCATAGAACTCTGGCACCCACAGCTCATTTGCCCAACAAGGATCTGGGGCAAAATAACTCATCTAGCGGCCATGAGCCTAGTATAAAATTTAGAAAGGTTTTCCGACACTTTCTTCAAGCATATAACCCTTTTCGGGAGTAGCTTAGTCCTTAAATGCTCATCATAGTACTAGTTATGGCACTCAACAGTCATGAATTAGATTTGGTCATAATTTTCTATGATGTAGACCTGCAAAAAATGAGCACAATACATAAACATCCAAGATTAACATTTTCATGAATAAACTATACTATGTTGTCCACTAAAGTTCATGGGATGGGTACTCGGTGGTGTTTGAGCTAAATTTAGAACTACAGGAATTTTTACCTATGGTGCGATTAATCCTCGGTTATAGCTATTACAACGGCTTGTTTAAGAGTGTGGTAGAATGATAAAAACTATAAGACACACTAGTTCCATAATCATGGTTCCGATGGCCGCGATCGCGGTACCTGAGGCCTGACTGTTCAGTTCAAAAATCCATTTTTAGAGCCAAAATATGTTTCAAAATAATAATTTATTTCTAAAAATATGAAACATGCATTCTAAGTGCTCGCACATGCCCCCACAATGTGAAAGTAACTACTTATTGATTCATTTTGGCAGTTGATCAAATACTTTGTGTGCATCCTATATTTTTCTTAATGGCACACAATTTTTGGTACTCTAGATTTCCCCACATGTGTGCACACAATATCTAACAACTAATTAACATACAAGTATGATTAATCACACCATATCTAATAGCTAATTACCACACAAGTATGATTCATCAATTATTTTGCAATGTAAAACTCAGTATTAAGCCCTACCTTGTTCGTTCACCCTAACTCCTACCCATAACAATTAAAAAACATAAATTTGAAAAACTTACTGTACTAATGATATAGAGTGGATACAAAGATTTCTTTGAAATATTAAAAATATAGCCACAAACTGTTGCAATTTGAGAGAAAAATTGGAGGGGAAGTTTGAGAGGAATGGAAGACAAATGGTCTTTTGATACTTTTCTCACCGTGATCATTATCAGGGGTCTACAAAGGTGTAAAGGTTGGTAACCGCAATTACATCTCGGAGCCCGTAATCATAGTAATAGAGGGAATTTATACACCTCTGTTATCCCTTGTTTAGTCCTCTATTTAAACGTCTTACATTTTTCTTTTTCAATTCATTATATACACTCTAAAGTGCCAAATATGCATAGATTAATACGTGATAAAATTAAAATCTACACTATTAAATTTAAAGAAAAAATGATACGGTCCACTTTTCATGGCATGATAAGGTGCCTCCTATCAAGCTCTTAGTTTAACGTCATGGAACGACGCCTTTTCAACTATCACTTGTATTTCCACTTATAAGATTTTTATATCAATACCAACTTTCGCTCACTATGAATTGAGTGGAAGAGAGATGTAAGATTCAAATTTTCCAAGTTAAAACATAATAGAAAGGAGGACATGGCGATACGCCTTCTATCTAGCCACTTTTAATACTTGAACATTTTACCTAATTTGACATCAAATTTCCAATTCGTATCCTAAGGTAATGGAGGGAGCATCAAAAGTTGAGCTCCTTGTCATTATAGAGTGAGGTTCTTATGTGCTCTTTTGGAATGTCAAACTCAAAATGTAGGGAAGCTGCTCCTTCTCCCTAAAATGCATTATTTGCTTAGGTGGGTGAACTCTCATCACATCCACTAAACACAATGTTTAAAATGGTTCGAATGAGGTCTATCCCTTAATTCTGGAATTGTATCCCTAGTAGAGACCTTACCTCGAAATAGGCTAGGGTCATCATAAGAGATTTGCTTGTCTTCTTTCTTTGACTCTAGCACTATTTCCTCAATTTTGGCATCTTCATCTATATTAGGTTTGGTTGGTTGGTAAATCACAAAGTATTATTTATTCTTTGCTACGAACCTCATCATTAACCACATAGCTTGGTCATTCTTCTTGATCAGCCTCATCTTGAAAAGTGGGCAAGGTAATGGTATTTGAAAGATTTTCTTCCTTACCTATTTCCTCTATCTTGATAATCTACCTTCCTATTTCGTCATTGGATTGATGCATGTGGTACATATCCTTCTTTATTGTAGGTACCCTATCCTAAAGTGTTTGAAGCATGGCTTCAACACTATTGTATCTGGCACGTTGTTCTTGCTTTTCCATACTATGCGACCTATCAAACTCATAACAAGAACTATTATTTTTTAGCATAATTAGGGAGTGGATTATTTGGATAACCATTCTATTGTCCATCTCGAACACCACATAAAGAATAATAATACTTGCAATAGGATCAAGATGGTAGCTCCATCTCTCACCAGAGAGCATGTCTACAGTCTTATAAAAAGTGGGGTCTACTACTATATAGACATGGATTAGCAATATAGTATTTACAACTACAAAAATCATATTTGTCCCTAGATGCCATAGTGACAAGTAAACAAAAATAAAAATCTACCTAACACAAGAAACATAATAAAATTAAACAATATAATTACAAGTTGGAATCCATGAAAGTAGGCTAAAATTTTAAACTAACTTAATACACAAAATTATTCCCCAACAATGATGCCATTTTTGATAATGCTTAACTCACACATCAATTTATGTGCAAGGCAGTCGTCGTCAATATAATTACCTAACTTTGAGTTGGGGTTTAACCCAAAAAGAAAAATGTTAGTGGTGATTTAAATATTTTTGAAATTCAAGTTACTTTCTAAACTCAAACTAAAGATACAAGTAATGGGGGATTTTAAAACATTTCAAGGACATGATTAATTTTCGACTTCTAAAGTACTAACTCAGGGCTACGAATAATTAGAGTATAATCAATTAGAAACAGATCTTGGGGCTATGTTTTACTAGGGGAAACTAGTATCTGGGTGCATGATAATGGACTTCAAATCCTAGTTAAATCATGTATGAGTAGGCTTGGTTAGGGATTTTTATACTAGCCTTTCGACAATGATCCAAACTATCACCCACTGATTCTTCTGAATATCAAGTGGGTGTGGTCAACTCTTTCTAATTGAACCTGATTTAGGCAGCCTTATTTCTAGGATGATACCTAAGACTTAGTAATTCAACAATTTATGCTAATTTTTAAGATAACAAAAGGAGAATAACTATTATCTAATTTATTGTTCACAAATTCTCGTGTCACCTACTATCGTCTTTCAAGGATAATTGTTGGATCTAGACTTTCCAAATCCCTTCGTCAAGGATGATGTAGGGGTTTAGGAAGTTTGAGGCTTTCACCAAAAAATTCCATTTCACAATCAAGCATTTGTGAAACCCAACAACATAAACCAACAATTGAAGCTAAAAATCGCAACCCACACATACTTTCACCCTATTCTAACATAACCCCAAGAGGAACAACTAGCTATACATAAGAATAATAAGCAAAGATATACCAAAATATCTATCAATTAAATTTATTAAAGATAAAGATGATGCACATTAAAACTTTAAGCTTCAATAAATCTTCAATGGAAATTACTAATCCTCCACGTTGAAGCGGCTTTAATGTATTTTTCACCCTAAAATTAGTATAACAAAATGTTTTCTTCAAGTAGGAAACTAGATGATCGAATAATTCAACCGAAAATTAGGGTTACCAATGAGATAGGGTTTGAGATTCTTAAGGGAATTTGGGAACAACAATGTTCATTTATATCTCTGCCCCTGGGTTGTATTCCAGCTAGGCCGCGATTCCAGGAGCTTGTCCATGATTGCGGATATCACGACTTAGTTTAAAATCTCACGATTGCGGTTTTTTGATCTGGCTTGAATGACACTAAGGGTTGTTTCTTCACCACTTTTTCCAATTGTACTTCTTTACTCCTTTTGAATTTTTTATCTCAAATCCACATCTTTTTGTTACATCATCTGTATGCTTGCAAAATGTGGAAATTAGTGCCTTTAATCACCAAATTTCTCACTTATACATTCAATTCATAGTAATGTGCACAAATTTTGAGTGCAGATGAGTGGTAAATTCACCACTCATTCATTATGCATTTATACATTCAACATGTAGACCACAAATTCAAGAAACATCTTTATCATTTTTTGTAAATAAAATTTTTCTTCAATAATTCTCATGGTCTTATCAATACAAAAATAAGCATAATACATCATCATGTTCCTCCTTCCAAGATGTCATGGGTACATATAACATCCTTCCCTTAAATAAGAAACCACTATATATAGAATAGGGAGTAAAGGAGCTATCCTTGATCCATCTTTAAATATCTCATTCTTAACAATCTTGAAATATATTATAATTTAGAAAAAAAGTATTAATCTAAACATGCATCCATCATAAGGCATCGACCACCATATTTTCTATCACTTTTTGTGTTGGTATTAATGAAAACATGCTTCTTTTAAAATGCATCGACCACCACATTTTTCTTTCTCTCTTTGTATTAAATTACATGTGGGAAATTCTAAAGTAATTCAATCCATTTGGTATTCCTTCTGATCTACTATTCCTGGGTCTGAAAATTTTTCAGGGTCTCCTTAATTGTCCAAATTATAAATTCCTTAGACCATTCGTTATGTTGCCAATTTCCCTATTATATATTTAAAGCATACAATTCAAGCTCAGAAGTAGAATAGTTCAAAGTTTAACATTTGAACTTTTTAGTAAACTAAGAAGTCGGTGTTTGGTCTTGCATTAAGATGACTCCAAAGCCTACTTTCCTAGTATCTCATTCATGTTTGAACGTTCATCTAAAAATAAAAAAAATAGCAAAGGGGTGGAACAAAAAATTGATCTCAAGTCCTCAAAGGCTCTTGTTTTCTCATCACCCGCTTAAAAAGTCTCATCCTTTTAGATTACCTCCATAAAAGGGAGTGTTATGGTACATTCCCTTTGAAAACTACTTGTATTAACTAGTCAATCTATTAAATCTTCTAACATGACTTAAGGATTTTGGAAGTTACCAATTTTTAGTGGAATTTATCTTTGATTGAGCTCTCACTAAAAAACCTTGACCCTCTTGAGCTCAAAATGAAATCCAAGAAAATAACTTAATCAATTCAAAATGAACACTTATAAAAATTACATATAGTTGTTCATGTTAAAGCACATCATATAAACACCGCAAACACTAAACTTCATTTATGGTTTTTCTATATACCAAGCTATTATCAAAATAAACAACCCCAAAATTCCATAAGGCTTCATTACATAGTTTATTAAATGCATAAAAAGATATGAGCATTTTTTATGTTGATAGTGATAGAGTTGTTGATTAGTCACCGTTACAACCACTTTATAGAATCATATATGACATTGCACTATCCGAAGGGATTTATCATCTATAATTAAAGACCGATATTGGTATTAAATATAGTTTACTTATTTGGTAATCGCTTTAATTATGCAATAATGGTAGGGTGAGATTGCTAACCGTGAAGGTGTGAGTCCATCAAATGGACAAAGAATCTCATATTTTTGACACGAGTATTCGTCATGAACACCATATATGATACTTAATGGGTACATGAGAATCCCCTATGTACACTTATAAATGAGTATTATGGAGAGCAAAGGGTACTCGAGAATCCTCTACTCCTATGGTATCTCTAGTCCATGCATCTATAGGTATCAAGGCCCATTCTGGGGTTTACATTAGAACCATATAGCCCATGGGTGATTCTAGGACGATAAAGCTACACATACCTGGGTTAATCATTTTAATGGCATGCTAAACCGATTCCCTTTCCCAGCATGCTTATATATGTATGTTTGCTTGTGAATGCATATGGTTGATTTACTTGGTTGAAATTATTTTATCCATATCCTAAGTACTTGATAGTGTTCACCCACGAACCTATATTTGGGCGGCCGTATCCCCATGCAATATAGGAATGGGCCATTCTACTCATCCTTCTTAGTGATCAAATTTAGGATCAGCACAATTGGATTGAAGTTGTAACCTTTCATATTCTAGAAGGCTCCATTTTTTTACATAGATGTCCTTACATACTTTGGTTCTTTCATATACATTGGTTTTGGCTATGGTTGAGGGCATTTCATAATTAGATATTGTTTTACTTTTGGTTAAATGCTTTGTAGAACTACTATTGGTCGGTATTAGTGGTGTCGACAGTGGTGTCAGCCTTAGTATTGGCATTGGTATTGGGGATGATACAATTTGACCATATTTATGATTGTTCCAACCTTTTATATTTTTGGATTTTATATATATATATATATAATGGAACTCATTTAGTATAGGATGTATGGATTGGTTTATGGTTTTGTTTTTGTTTACTCTATTGGTGGGATAATTGAGGGTTGAACTTGTTTGGGTTGGTTACGGTCATGGTCCTATCCCATATTCTAGAATGGTAATAAGTGTTATCTTGTTATACATTTAAAATTCATCAAACACAGGGTATGATATTTGGAGATTGCGTTGGGTAACAGGGGTGGTCCCCGGTCCTTGTTAAACTTGGGATGCCTATTACTATTAGCCCTTGATTCAGGTTGTGTCAAGTTTGTATCAAAGCTTTATATTTATGGTTAATTGAGAGTCCACAAATTTGTGTCGAGTAGAGTCTCTTTTAGGGTTTGTAACGCTCCACATATATAAGGGAGAGGCTATGAGGCATTTGAGAAATGTTTTCTTCTTTGTTTTCTATTTTCAAGCTTGGAGTCTTAAGTCATGGAATCTTTTCTAATCCCATTTATTTGTTTTTTAGATCATGCCTCGCCGATATGAAGATCATGGAAACTCCTCTATCCCAACTAGGGATGATGTTTATAGAATATGTTCAACTTGGGGTATCCATACCCGGTATAGCGGTCTAGTCTTTGATATTTATGGAGTTCCAGTGGTTCCTTCTAGTCCTCCTCAGGATCCTCAGGGTAATGTGAAGAATACAGAGTTTTGACAGTTGATTAATATGATCAGTTCGTAACTTCTCAGGATGAACATGTTGCACCAGGTATTGCATCTTTTGAAGCCACAATGGTTGGCCTGTTTATGAAGTTGGATCCTCCAACTTTTACTGGTGTTAAGGTGGAGGAGGATCCTCAGGTTTATCTGGATGAGATGGAAATTATCTTTAGGGTGATGCAGGCCATGAATATAGAAGGGGTGAATTTTGTTGACTATCAGCTAAAGGTGTGGCATACCAATGGTACGAGGAATGGGTTCATGCAAGAGGTGAGGTTGATGAGTATTCTCTGAGGGAGATGTTCTCTAATGCTTTTCTAGTCCGCTTCTTTCATCAGGAATTAAGGGAAGTGAAGGCTAAGGAATTTATTAATCTGAAATAGGGGAAGATGTCGGTCAAGGAGTGTGCCTTAAATTTCACCAGTTGTCTGTGTATACTCTAGAATTGGTGTCTGATATGAGGGCCAGGATGAAAAAGTTTGCTTTAGGACGATCTCGAGATTTGATCTTTTAAAGACATACTACATTGTTGATCAAGGACATGGATATTGCTAGATTGGTTGTTCATATGCAATGAGTGGAAGATGAAAAAACAAAGTAGGCTAAGATTTGGTAAAATCAAGAAAGGAAGTTCAGGTTCTCTGAGCATGGTGGTCAACAGAAAAGTGGTCGTGCTGGTGGTAAGTGGCTAAAGAAGAAGTGGGAGAGTTCTGGTTCTTTCTCTATAGTTAGTGCTCCTTACCTAAAGTAGTCAGGTGATAAGCGTCAGCGGGGTTAAGATATGTTCAAGGAAAAGGGTGCCCAATCTTAGGCTAGTGGGGCCTAGTCGGCTTCAAGATATCCTTTTTATAGGTTATGTGATCGGTTACATCAGGTTTTCTGCAATGAGATAAGGGATAGGTGTTTCAAATGTGGTCAACAAGGCCATATGCTTACAAATTGTCTGGTTGGTAAGGTTGTGTTGAGAGAGAATAAGTTTTCGTTTGCATCTTCAACTGCTCCTACACCAAAGGGTGCTTCTTCTACATCTGTTTCTACTTTTGGTACTGGCATAGAACGGAATAGGTTTGTCACGACCTAAATTCTGAGTAATGATGGCACCTACCATGTCCCAATGGTAGGTAAGCCGATACCGTAACCCAGATATAATGCAATGGATTACCTTGGTACGAATGTACAACATGGACCGTATATAAGAACACAATATAAACAATAACATTCCACAACCTAAGACAATCGATATTCAAATACCATTCCCCTAACTTGATAGTATTAGTACAAGAGCACCTAGATTTGACAAAAGGAATTTACAACTCAAAGTCTAAAATATCTTAAATAATCTCATAAATTTGACTGGAAAACAAAAGACAAATAAAGATAGAGGGGAAAGAGGGCACCTCGAACTCTAAGAGCTCACCCTGTCTCTGAATGGTCAATGTAGTATAATCCCTACTCAATGAAGGCAACTAGAACTGGGTCTGCACCAAAAAGGTACAGAAATGTAGTATGAGTATGAAAACATAGGTACTCAGTAGGCATCATTGGACGACTGAGCTAAATTATAATATCAAGATGATATAAGGTAAGACAATAACTTAAAGTCAAGGTATAGAATCGAACCTAAATCCTCTTTGATATCACTGTATTAAAAAACTAGACAACTAGGACAATAGCATAACGTATCTTATAAACATATACCATAATCATCATACAAAAGAGTAATCATTTTCAAGCTAACAAACATGTATCTACCATAATCAACACAAACTACCTTTAGAATATAAAGCACAAAAACTTACCAGGACCTCTCATACAATCGGAAAGTACACAAAAACTACACAACAAAGAACTAATCATGGTGTCCCATACGATAGGAGAGTACACCCAATGAATGCAATACAAGAACTCAATATGGCATCCCATTCAACCGGAGAGTACACCAAAGGATCAATCCATCAATATGTCAAGGTACAACAAGACGCAACTACTCACTCCAAAGCCGCAGGTTCCTATTTCGATTATGATTTCTTATCGATGTATACAATAAATATCAATACCGCAATTCAATCACAATGAAACCGATATCACCATAGCATAGTTATACGGTTACTTAATCTCTATTTAATTGATAAACTCCAAGTGTAGTCTGTATTAGCTAATCACCATGTACATGAAAAAATACATCACAAGTCTTATAGTTTACAAGTCATCCAATAAGGAAAAGCTACAAGTTACCAATGTTATTAATTATTTACCCATAACAAGGACATTCTCTAGTTAGGATATTCATTATATAAATCATCAATTAGGTCATCGGCATCGTATCCTAGCTGACATCTTAACCATTCATCATACCATACTAAGTCTATTACTATTGGTATGTTACAACCTTAAAGATTACAACAACAACAATATACCAAGTGTATTCCCATATTATTTGGTCTGGGTGGGTAGAGTGTACACAGACCATACCACTATCTCAAATAAAGTAGAGAGGCTATTTCTAATAGACCCTCAGCTTAGGATCGATAACAATATAATAAACGCAAATCATTATGAATATAAACTAGTACAGTCTACAAAATAAAGCTATTGCCACAAGATAATACTAAAAACCGTAATCAAGAAACATCAGACACAAATAAAGAAATCTCTACTATTGTTTCTAACGTACTTTCACCCCTACTACTCGACCCTAATCCGTGCTCTCCACACCTTCCTATCAAGGGTCATGTCTTCCGTAAGTTATAACTGCTCCATATCATGCCTAATCACCTCCTTCTAATATTTCTTCAGCCTACCTTTAGCCCGTCTAAAACTATCCATAGCTAAGATCTAACACCTCCACACTGGAGCTTTAGAGGAATTCCTCATCATTTTCCTGAACCAACCTAACCTTACTTCTCATATATTGTCCTCAACTTGGGCCACTCCCACCTTCTCCTGAATAATCTTATTCCTCACCCAATTTTTTCTGGTATGGCCACACATCCATTATAACATCTTCATCTCTGTTATCATAAAAATTTTTATGTGGGTGTTTTTAACTAGCCAACAATCCATTCCGTACAACATAGCCGACCGGGTTGCCACTCTTTACAATTTGCCTTTAAGCTTCGGGGGCACCTTCTTATCACAAAAACTTCCAAAACGAGCCTATATTTCAACCACCCAGCCCCAATATGATGTATGACATGCTCTTCATTCTCACTATTGCCCTGAATCATAGACTCAAGATACTTGAAACTCTCTTTCTTCTAAATGACTTAGGAATCCAGCTTCACAACCACATTAGCCTCCTATGACACATAACTAAACTTACACATAACTAAACTTACACTCAAAGTACTTCGTCTTGGTCCTGCTTAACTTAAATTCTTTTGACTCCAGTGTTTGTCTCTAAATCTCCAACTTAACATTAACTCCCCCCAGAGTCTCATCAATTAGTACCACATCATCAGCAAATAACATACACCAAGGAACCTTTCCTTAAATATGTCACATCAAAACATCCATCACCAAGGCAAATATAAAGGGCTAAGAGTCGATCTCTGATGCAATCTTATCAAAACTGGAAAGTTCTCCAAATATCCACCGACAGTCCTTACCCAAGTCTTCATGCCATCATACATGTCCTGAATTGACCTAGTGTATGCCATAGGCACCCCTCCAGCCTCTAAGCACCTCCACAGAATCTTCTTGGGAACTCTGTCATAAGCCTTCTCAAGATCAATAAACACCATGTGCAAGTCCTTCAAACTTACCCAAAACTGCTCCACTAATCTCCTCACAAGGTGAATGGCATCAGTAGTCGAACATCCTTGCATGAAATTGAACTGATTCTTAGATATAGTCACGCTCTTTCTCAGCCTCAACTCTTCCACATATTCCTAAACCTTCATAGTATAACTCAAAAACTTAATACCTCTACAGTTTTTATAACTCTGGATGTCTTCCTTTTTCTTATATAATGAAATTATCGTACTCTACCTCCATGCTCCAGGCATCTTGGCCACTCTAAAAATGATGCTCAATAACCTTGTCCACCACTTCTGATCTGCCCCACCAGTGCTGTTCAAAAAATTCACTAGAATCTCATATGGCCCCATTGCCCTACCTTGATACATCCTACGAATATCCCCCTAGACCTCCTCAAACTTGTATGCCTATAATAACTATAGTTGCGACACTCCTTAGATTTTTCAGAGTTATCAAATATGAAACCTTTATCCCCCTCATTGTTCAAAAGCTTATGAAAATAGGACTACCATGTCTCCCTAATCAGGGCATTCTCAACCAACACAGTACCATCCTCGCCCCTAATGCACTTCACCTGGTCAAGGTCATGAGAACTCCTATAAAGCCCTAAAACTGCTACACAGAATGCTATACGGTGCTCATTACCTCGATGAACTATAAGATAGCCCATGACTGGCATTTGTATCTGAACACTGCATAATATACTATATAAATACAGAGATAAAGGTTGTAAGGCTATAAAGTTCAAAATAGATAAAATAATGTCTAAATCATATAGTATCACAATACCAAAACAAAACCTGAAATAAACTGTCTGAATATGATAATCTGAAAAGCCTCTAACTGACTAAACAGTCTGAATAAGGAGTTGATGCTACATGTCCCCATCTAACTTCAACTACTAAAATAAATTAATTAATGAGATAATAAAGCAATGGTCAGTTCTAGAAGGATGAGGACTCACTACTAACTCTGACTGCTAAGACATAAATGCTACTGATGCTCTGGAGCTCGTGCTTCTAAACCTATGCTATAAAATACCATAGCACAAATGTGTCAGTATGTTTGAATGTACTGATATGCATATGAGGTAGGCTGAATGCAAAAGGTTCATATGCATAAACTATACTAACTGACTGAATAACATGAGTGTGAGAATAAATACATGAAGACATAATCAATATAACTGATTTTGCGATAACAGGATTATTGAGTCAGAGTACTGATAGCACGAGGTGCTGATAGATGTATAACTGAAATAACTGATACTGACGACTGTATCTTATAGTTTAGGTTCTGATGGAACTAGCTATGTTTTGTACTGTTCTGAGTTAACTGTATCTTACAGACCTGAAATCTGAAGAACTATGTGAGTTCTTTAACAAAGGCTAAATGACTGTATCTGAAGTCCTGATCTATAACTAAAACTGTGTGAAGTAGTCCTTTAACCGACATGCCCCTAATAAGCTATTATAGCTGAGTTAGGGTCTAATCTGTAACCCCAATTTAAAGGTTGTCAATTCCTTGCCACTAGTAAGGACAAGTTGTGAGTGACCTTTATCTAATAGGTACTCTAATGTGAACAGTGAGACCCTAATCTAACAGGTTAAGCCACCTTATCTACCATCATCTAGCAGGTTTGAAGTCTCAACCTATGCTGGCTACGTAGTTCTGGAGTGCAAGGATTGCTTCTAAGAATGACACCCTCTACTAATAGGTGAGTTCCCATCCTTTGGCTCACTCGGTACTGAATTCTACTCCCATCTGAATAGATAATGAACTAGATATACTGGAGTGAATTGGACTGAGTTCACTAAATTCCATTGACTGATGAAATATTACTGAGATTTGATAACTGAATGAGATTATTGAGATCACTGAGATTGCTAAGATTACCAAACTGATACTGAATTTACTGAGTTTTCTTGAGTCATGAGACTGATATAATTCTATGGATCATAGCTTGACAGATAGTATCTTAAAAACATGACACTGATTCTAGGCACACAGCTAAATATTTGGGTACAAGTACCCCCAGGACTCAATAGGAAGAAACTGACAAACCATGACTTTATTGAATACATGACCAACATCAAATCCATAATATAATAAGTTGGAGATTAAATAAAGTACGAGTTCTAAATCACCATAATGTCTACACATATATCCATAATTCATTGGAAAAGACATTTCATCAAATACTAGACATGCATAAACTTGTACATAAATAGGGATTTCATATTATCATACTAGTATGGCAATTTTCCTTCACATAGGCATTTAATCGAACACATGAGGAGCATGATTTGGTTATACAATCAACAACACATCTAATAATCATAGATACATTATTCAATGTGTAAATTTAAGGTTTATCATGATTATTATGCAAATGAACACATCCTAGGGTAAATCATTGGAATATGTAATTTAAAACATGAATCAAAACCCTACAACATTATTAACAAGAATTTCCATTCAATTTAAATCATGAAAATTCATAAATACACAAATCTTGAATTTTGAAAAGAGATTATTGAGCTTCAAGGGTGAAAAGGACCCTTAAATCAACACATGACATACGTAGGTTGTGAGTTTCTTTAAGTTCCTGGACTTGAAGAACTTGGAATCTCTTAGTTTTTTGAAGAATGATTTGGATCTTATTCTTGGGGATTATCTTTAAGAGAAAACCCTAATTTGATATTGTAGATAGATAATGAACTTATGAGTCTTGGTCTGATATAATTAGGGGTTGAAATGGGTGGAAAAGACCCAAATATCCTTTTAAAATGACTTCAAAATAACTAAACAAACTATGTGATGGTGGGTGTGATGGTTCATCGCTGGGTCGATGGTTCATCAGTCCTGACCATCACACAAGGTTAAAACAGGGGTTCACTGTCTCTGCTGCAATGGCTTGGGCAATGGTCCCTCGACCTGAGCCGTCATCCTAAGCTAGAAAGTATTCTTAATGCCTCCACTATGATCTTTTAGGCGATGGTCCATTGCTAAATTGATGGTCTGTCAGCCCTCAACATCGCACTTGGAAAGTTTTGACTGGTTTTTGTAAAACAGCCATAACTTTCTACCCTGACACCAAATTTGGATGAAATTCGTATCATTGGAAAGTTAATTAAATTTCCCATATGAAAAAAAAAATTAAAATCTTACAAATTCCACGTATATAAAAGTGGATTCATCTTTGAAAGTAAGATTTTAACATACTCAGGATGATTTCAAGCTAGGTAGAAGTACGTGGTATTACAACTCCACTCCCTGGCCTTGGCAAGCCTGTACAAATTCTTATCATCTTTCTTCTCTAAAGCTTCATATAAAGTATTAAAATTTATTATTTTAGCCACCATAACCGGTAGCTTAGCCTCTCCTAACTACCTTATACTCCTTTTGTTCTTCCGCCTCTCCTTGTTATCTTCACTCCTAACCAACTTAGCATAAGCCAGTTTCTTAGACTCCACTTTTCTCTTAACCTCTTTGTTTCACCACCAGCACCTTGATGCTTGCCAGATTGACCTCTTGAGACACCTAACACCGCTCCAGCGATCTCGCCAATGCAACTGGAAGTTGTCTCCCACATACTATCCACATCCCCTCTACTCTCCCAAGCCCCCTGCTCCTTGACTTTTCCCCCATCTCCAAACCACTAGAAAAAATCAAGCTACCCCACTTAATCCTAGGCCGAATATCCATACTACTTTTCTTTCTCCCTTTATTGATTACTAAGTCCATTACCAACAACCTATGCTGAGTCAAAAGATTCTTCCTAGGTATAACTTTACATAGCACTTTATCACCCTTCTTAAGGAGCAAAAAGTCTTTCTGAGTCTTGGCCACATAACTACGAATCATAAAAAGTCTATTTGATTACAACCTTATGGACTAATTTCCATATTTTGACCAAGTAGGTCCAATCAACTAGTTTGCTAGTCTTCTAACCTACAAGTCCTAGTCATTTATTAGAAATAACTAGTTGTCACATAAGTCACTTTACTAGGCAAAATTCCATAACTTAACCATTAATTCAGGTCACGTGGATTTAGTAGGTGAACCTTTCGTTCTACAAAAGATTACACATACCAATTATCCTTAACCTAAAAATTGGCATAAATTTACCACTAGTTACCGATTAGAGTTGATGAGGGTCACACCTCTTATTTAGTGGTTAATGACAAAGAATGTGTATCAATTACCAAGGAAGATATTATGTCTTGATTACTCTAATGGTTTAGCCACATACGACATAACCTCATATATATACATGCACTTATATAAAGTTTCCCCACCCAACATCATAACATCATTACCTCTTCCAAATTCACCCGATAATATCATAACATCAATATATCCTCCTGATTAATCGGGCATCATCGTAAAATTGTTCCCTCTTCTGGATTAATCGGGTATCATCATAACATCAACACATCCTTTGGTCTCACCACGCATCATCATAACATCAACATATCCTCCGAATTCATCAAGCATTATCATACTATCATTACATCTTCCAGAATCACCAGGTATCATCATAACATCAACATATCCTCCAGATTCATGGGGCATAATCATAACATCATTACCTCTTTCGGATTCACCAGGTATCATCATAACATCAAAATATCCTTTGGATTTATCAGGCATCATCACACCATCATTATTTCTTTCGGATTCACATCATAATATAATTGTAAATATGAGCATGAGCATTCAAATGTTTTACATAATCACCACCTTACCAATGTTATCCATATCATGGCTATAAGATAATCAATCAAGTATACATAGTATCAAACCATCGACCATATGCATAATCCAACAACAGGGTTTAACTATTATAATCTCCACACAATAATTTAGACATTAATCAAGTATCTTGGTCTATAAGTTATTTCATAATTCAAGCTTAAGGCGGGTCAAGTCCTACTCCTAAACAATCTTAAAGAAAGTGTTGAGATGTTTAAAATGGGAATCAATATTTTCTGAGAAAATTAGCACATTATCAATATAAACAATCGACATGTGACTATAAGGATTGAAGATCTTGTTCATGATGTTTTGAAATTCTGAGGGAGCATTTTTAAGACCGAAAGGTAAAACATTCCATTCGTAATGTCCAAAAGGGGGATTGAAGGCCGTCTTGTATTTATCCTTTTCAGCTATTTGAATCTGCCAGAATCCTTACTTCATATCAAACTTACTGTAAAGGTTGGCTTTGAAAGTTCTTTTCAAAAGATCCCTTTTGTTAGGGATTGGATGTCTGATCCATTTTAGGACCGCATTCAAAGGCTTGTAATTTATTATGAGCCTGGGAGTTCCTCGCTCCTTTTCGGCACTGTTATTGACGTAGAATACAGAGCGACTCCAATAAGAACTCGAGGTTCTGATAATACCATTTTTTAGCAAATGGTTAATTTCGTCCTTGCAGATTTCTATCATTTCCTGGTTCATTTGGATGGGCCTGGCCTTAGTATGGTTGGCCTGTTCATTGAAACCAGTAATGTAAGGAAGCTCTACTAAATGTCTTTTTCTTTCCCAAAAGGCAGTAGGAAATTCTGAGCAAATTTCTTCCTCAAAAGTCTTTTGGAGATTGATAATTTTGTTTACCATCTCCGGGGTTTTTAAAAGTTGTTCGATTTTCTTCTTTAAGAAAACCAATATGTGAAGAAAGTCGTTTGATTTTAAAAGCAGTCCTTTCTTTAATAAAGGCGCCTTCTTCTTGAGAGAGGGGCCGTAATAAAGGGAAGTACAGATGTTGATTTAGAATCATTGTGTGAATTCCATCAAAATCACTAGTGTAAGGACGAATTTGATTAATAAAAGGTATTCCTAGAATGATATCTTCCGTGATACCTTCAGTGATGACGAAATCATTAATAAGACAAATGCCATTATTACATATATGGGCATTGGAAAGCTTATTATCGATTTGCATCTTTTCGCTGGTGGCAGAGTAGAGACGAGAGCTTCTTTTGTGAAGATATTTTGTGGGTATAAGTCCCTTGATGATCTAATTACTATCGACGCCTATATCAAAGAGGGTGACTCTGTTAAGAACGAAGTCTTTGTGTATTACAATTCTTACGGCGATATGTTCGTTGTAGGCTTTAATAGCAGTGATGGCAGCATCGGAGGTAGAGGGAGAATCGAAGCCTGGGAAGGAGTTGGGTTCCTTAAGATGATCATTTGAAATATGATCACTGATTATTAGGGAATCTTTGGGAGATTTGGTTGAGGAGACATTCTTTAAGACTTGTTCAGTAAGAATGTTGAGTTCTACCCGATCAAGTCTGATTTTTAAGTCTCTAATTTCTGCTTTGAGGGTGGAAATTTCACCTTTAAGATCAGCTATAGATGGTTCGACAGGTTTGTCAAATTGAGACATAACCTGTTTCATGCTAAAAGGCTGAACGATGGATTTGTGAGGCTTCTCTTCATGAGAGAGCATCATCCTTTTGAGTTCAAGAAGGTATTTATTTCTAGTCTCTTCATCGTGGATGTGCTTTATGATGTCAATCAAGATTTCTTTGGGATTTCCAGAAATAACATTAACGGTCTTTTTTGTACAAGTACAAAAGGTTCCGTTACAAATGCAATCTTGGCCAGACTGGGATTGATCGGACTCATAGGCGGCGTTGATGAATTCCTCATCACTATAGTCGTCACTAGAGGAGCTGAGAGAGTCGAAAAAATCTGAGGAGTCTTCCATTATCGAGAATAATTTCTCTTCGATTTCTTCAGAGAGACCTAATTGGTTGATCTTATTTTTCTTACCAGACTTATAATCCTTAGCTCTATGGCCCGTTTTACCACAAGTCCAGCAAGCATCTCTATTTTTAGAGAATTTTTTCCTAGTTTTCCTACTAGTTTTGTAGGATTCCCTTTTAAAGGACTCTTTTCTAGGTTTGGATTTTTTATGAGACTTATAGGATTTTCTCCTATGTTTCTTACTGGAAGGAGAGGAAAGATTTGTGAAACTGAAATCTTGGCAGAAGGTTCCTAGCCCATATTTGGAAGTGCTGTCCTTCTTAAGTTGTTTCTTAAGCTTAGGGTCGGTGCAGAGGTCTACTCCTACTATGGTGATGAAGCTTATTATATCTCCATAAGTTAAAATTCCGTAGGGGATTTTCCCTTCGAATCTATCTTTGATTTTGATCCTAACCTTATCTGCGAACAGAGGAAGAAGACCACTAATGAAACGTTCTTTCCAGAAGTCATTGTTGCAGTCAGGTCTAATCATGATTTTGACCAAGAAGGTGTCTTTATACAATCTGAAGTCAGCTAAATCTTTGCAGGTGAGATTGTTAAGGATTTCTAAACTCCTATCTTGAAATAATTTAGGTTCACCTATAAAATGTCTAGCTATATGATATAGGAGGGTAGCACAGGCGTCTTCTTTTGCGACCTGCTCAAGTTTCTCTTGCCCATTTTCACTTTTGACAACGACCGTCTCCATAGTCATGGCCTCATATATGAGGCTTTTAACGACATCTTTGAAATAGTTGTCCCACCAGTGTTTTATCATGCTAGTGAAGCCTGCTACGATCATAGTGGCTGCCTCTTTGTCAGAAGCCCCTCTAATTTTTTAAGCTGTGATGGCAATGCCCATTTCATAGAGTTTGTTATAGATTTGGTGTTCAGCCAAACCGTCAACATTCCATTCAGTTATTCCTCTACCATCATGGTTAGAAGTGGAGAGGTAAGGGTTTTCTTTAAACTGGACGTCTGGAGAAGAGGGTCGTTTGTAATAGTTTTTCTTAGTAGAAAAACGTTCATGGGTGAGTTTGGAAAGGAAGTCCTTTTGGCTGCTGGTCACACCTTTCTCAGAAATTTTGAATTTAGAGAGCTTCTCATTGATTTGCTCTAAGATTTTTTCCGAAACCTTAAAGTCATCGCTGAGATTAGGAAATTTCTCTTTTTGGAATTCAGGGATTTTAAATATAGGATTGGTAATAAGATTAGGGCCTGGAATGCTTTTCTCAGGAGTGTATAAAGGACGTATTTGTTGGGAGATAGTATAAAGGACCTGATTAGTATAGTTGTTTTGTTCAACTATTCTATCTAGGCCTCTGTTGATGGGGGCTGATAGGGGTCTATCATGCTTCTTCTTAAAGGGTGAAGCATTGAGGATCTCGTTAAAATGAGGAATTTTTATCCCTTCAAGGGGAGGAGTAACGGATTTAACTACCTTGTTACTCTGCGTATACCATTTATTAATGATCACGTGAAGGGATTCATTTTGGTTTTCCATTCTCCCAGTGAATTTAAACCATCTGAAGAATTCGATGTCACATCAAAGTCTTTTTATATCAGCTATCTATAGCCGACCAAATTCCTTTTGCTGTTCTGTAGAATAGGTACTGGTGTACCATTTACTTTTTATTGCATCTTTTGGAAGATACCAGCGAACCTCAAGAGCTTTGAGGTCTGGAGTATACTCATCATTGGATTTGATGACGTATAATCCTGGGTCCGTTCTAATTCTTTGATAAGGTATGGTAGAGGGGGGAGGTTCCATATCCGAGGCAGTAGGGCTACCTGGATCATAGAGATTCTCGGGTTCTAGGGCCTCTTGGACCCGAGTATGTTGGTGGTAATAAACTTTGGGAACAGGACCAGAGAAGTCAACTCCTTTAACTTTCCCTTTGTCAGTATCATTTTCTTCACTTCCCTCAGGGTTTTTTGAGGTGGAAGCTCTGTGTGAGACAGATCTTCGGAATGAAGAATTTCTAGAGGCTTCCAAACCTAGGAATTTGAGATCAATGGATCCGTCAGGGTGCTGGATAACCCGTTTGATCTAAGATTTTTTCGGATAGGTAGGGAGAGGTTGAGTGATAGCATCAAAGTGCCACTCATTATTATGCATGATATCGTTCCAGAAGAGAGCTTTAGGAACAAAGATATTGCTTCTGTCTTTGTTTGCCTCCATGAGGGTAGTAACGCACCTAGGGCTCGTGATTCTAGCTTTGGGAGCTAGTGTTGTACCCATAAGCCGATAATATACTCGGTATATTATTGCTATTTCTCTAGTATTATCCTTACTGTTCATGTTTTTTGTTTTAACATTAAGTGTTGAAACATCCATGATGTTAGGATCATTAATATCTACTGAGAAATTGGGGTAGCAATTAAAGTATACCGGGCCATTGGCTAGGTTACTTTGAATTACTCCCAAGAGTGAATCGTCAAAGTTCAATAGACGGGTATCTCTTAGGATAGCACAGACTGGGATTTCAAGACCCTGCCTAAAAAGTGGCTTAATAGCCACTTGAACAAGACCAAAATGAAGATAATTAAACTGATTTTTAAATCCGTTTATGTCAAGTTCATTTAGTAATTGGATAATTTCCAAAGAATTATTAATGGCGACTGTAGACTCAGAGGTCTTGAGGTTATTCTTGTTTAAAAAACTAAATTTACCGATTTGATAAATCGTTTTAAAAGGCTCTTCTGGAATACTCCAGTTTTGAAGATCATTTTCAATATTAGCAATCTGGGTTGCTTGAGAAGATAGGTTAACAGTATTCTTAATATGATGGTTGGGATTCATTAGAAAGGAAATACTGTCTAGAGACTAACTGGGAAATCGAATTATTCACCTATGATAGCAAACAATAATAATCATTGATGATTCTACCTATAAAAGATTATGTCAATACATCTACGTCCTATGGGATCTAGCAAGTCTTAATGGCTGTTACAACAGTTTTCTCTTAATGTTATCTTAGCGGCGGGACCACCAATAAGGTCGAATGCTTACCTAAGCTGAGACCAAACTTTTCAGGCTGACCAACGCCCTAATCTATAATCCTAGTAGGATGGTTGGTCAGTACCTTACCAAGAGTATAAATACTAAATAATGTGGATTCACTAAACTGATGTATAAAAAGACTATAGTGTCAAGCCCAGTCTACTATGTGATCCTTCAAAACCTATGAAAAAACTATAGTTTTAGGACTTAGGGACTTCAACTGAAGGTCTCAGTCTAATAGATTGATAAGACTCCATTCATCTGTTCGCTTAATGCTAAGTACTACTCCCAACGGAATAAAAGTTGATAAATGGAATGCTTAATAGTATAAATATTCTAAAGATTAGCAATATTTACTTTATCTGAAAAATATTACAACAATAACAACAAACCCAGTGTATTCCCATTAAGTGGGGTCTGGGGAGGGTAAGATGTACGCAGACTATACCGCTACCTCAAAAAAGTAGAGAGGTTGTTTTTGATAGACCTCGGCTCAAGATAACACTTAGTAAACAAGGAGTTGGATGGCATAACAAAAATAAGGAATAGAAAATAATAAAATTAAAAATCAATGAAATACGAAAAATACGAGAAATAAGGGCAATACCAAAAAAAAATAAGAACTAGGAAAAAAGGAATAGGACACCCACCTAGTAGCAACATACACTCATATACCAAAGATATCTATACACAAAGTCCTAGGATTACTAACCTAGATACACACACTCACACTAGCCTTCTACCCTTATCCGCAACCTCCACACCTTTCTATTTAGGGTCATGTCCACAGAAAGCAAAAGTTGCTCTATGTCCTTTCTAATCACCTCTCTCCAGTAATTTTTTTGGCCTACCTCTACTCCTCCTAAAGCCATCAAAAGCTAGCCACTCACACCTATGAGTTGGGGCATTCTCACCCTTTCTCATCATAAGCCTAAACCATCTCAGCTTTCCTTCCCGCATCTTTTCCTCCACCGAAGCCACTCTAACCTTTTCCTAAATAATATTATTCCCAAATCTGTCCCCTCTAGTAAGACTACACATCCAACGCAACATTCTTATTTCTGGCACCTTCAATTTCTAGATGTGGGAGTGCTTGACCGGCTAATACTTCGCTTTATACAATATGGCCAGATGGACTGCCACTCTACAGAGTTTTTCTTTAAGATTAAGAGGAACCTTCTTATCACACAACACTCCCGAGGTGAGCCTCCACTTCATCCTACCGGCTCTAATATATTTAGAAACATCTAAACACTCCAGTCATAAACTTACTCATACTAGACCGATTATCAGCCACTAAGTCAGAAGCATACTTGGCCAACTGATTGAACTTTATACAGTACTCCCCAACAGTCATAGAGCCCTGTTGCAGGTTCATAAAATCTTTCACCTTCGCCTCCCTCATCTCCAAAGGGAAAAACTTATCCAGGAATGCATCCTGGAACTCTTGCCAAGTCATAGGGACAGCTCCCTGACCTCTACCTTTCCTCCAAGAAACAACCCAGTCATAAGCAAGGTCTTTCAACCTATACGCAACCAACTCCACACTATGTTCCTCAGATATATGCATCACCTGAGTATCTTCCTCACCTCCTCTAAAAATAATTGTGGATCCTCATTAGACTTGGACCAATAGAATTCCAGTAGATTTATCCACATGAATTCACGGATCCTGGCAGTAGCTGAATCATCTCCCTACTGCTATAGAGCCAAGGCCAGGTTTACCTAAATATTTGCAGTAACAGCTTCGGCCAGTGCCTGAAAGGATACTCAAAATTCAGTATGAGACACGTTTTCATTCAATGGGTCAGCGGGTTGAGGTTGCTGACCATCATTATTTTTGCTCATTCGACGTGGAGGGATATTTCTAAAATAGGAGAGCATGAATTAATAGCAGAGAGAGACACTTTAAGCACGATAGACTTCTGAAAGAAAGAATCAAATTTTTTCCTAAAATATCTTATAGCCTCTTTCTCATAGATGTGGAACACTACACACCGATGATCAGGACTCTACTTAACGTGGCATATCAGACTCCCTAGGACACCTTAAAACCTTAGGCTATGATACCAAGTTTATAACGCCCCAAAAAGGGGTCTCGAAGCGTCACACGGTGCTTGAGGCTACGAGTAGCAACAAGCTATCCCTTTGAGCCATTTTCATTCAGTTTAACACAAATCAATGGGGTTTCCATAAATAAACCTCAAATATCAACAGAGTAATCATCATCCAAGAGTAAAAGAATTTTAGAAAGATAACAAAATATGACTTATTAGTCAACTCCCAACATCTATACTAGTTTGACAAACCTCTAAGAAAATCAATAAAACCAGCGAGCCATTGAGCCATGCCACAACTGACTCATACTCAGTTATCAAATATAAATAATTTTGTAAAACCAACAACAGACATCACGGCCTCAGAACATGAGGACTTACCACGATAGAAGATGTAGAACAGTGTGCCTAAAGAATCTCTGTCGAACCTGGAACTGAGCACCTGAACCTACATTCTAAGAAAATGCAGTCCACATCCGAAGATGTAGGTCAGTACCATGGAAAGGAACTGAGTATATGGGGGTGTATGCAGTTTTATAAACATCATCATCATAAATATTTATAAGAAATATGCAGGATATATGAAAGACTCACATGGCTCGAAGAAAATCATCATAATCATGAGAGGATGAAATAAGTATAATAACACATGTGAGAGTCATCATATAATTTGTCAATCACTTTCAATTCATCAAGAATATCAATTCTCATAATGTAAATATCATTTAAATCTTTTGAAAGAATAACTTTCACAATTCCACTTTCAAATTACTTCACCATTCACCATAGACACAAGGAAACACACACGCACTAGGAGATTCTATAACCGACATAAACTATGTGAACTACATAGAGTCCAACATACAATCCATATTGGGGATAACCATCCTATCCTTTCCATTAGAGTAGCACAATCGATATCAAATCCACATAAACTGGTGATCACTATATAAATCAGCCTCAGGCTCACTCCTACGGGGGCACTTAGTTCTAGGGAAGTAAGGTCCCTTTATACCTCCTACTCGGTGCTAAAGATTTCTCTCAAACTTAGCTTAGATCATTTCAAAGACAATCCATAACAAAAAAATTTCAGTAATATATAAATATACATCGGGAGCCATCATGCTTCAAATCTATCAAAATCAACCATGTCGTGGATTTCTTTCACACTCGAGTTCAAAACAACTCCATTAAGACCAAAAGTTAAAATCATTCAAAATATCTCAAATATTCCACTTCAACGTGCTTATAACACACATTTTCTCAAAAAAACACAATTTCCAATGGGGATTCACGACCCAAATATCAAAATCATGATAAATATTGTTCAAGATTCATTCATTATATGTACACACATGTAAATTCTTCTTTCAAAATCATAAACATCAAGATTTCATAATAATCATCATAAGATATGGGTTCATGCTTCAAATTCATAAAAATCAAATAAAAATCATGCCTTTGTAAAGAAAACTACTTTTGGGCACAGGAACGAAAGAGAGTTCTTGTTGAAAAACCCCACATACCTTGAATGATGAACTTCAGATCAATACTCATTTTTAAGATGTTATTCGTGCCTTTGAATGATGGTTCTTGGAGTTCTTAAACTAGGAACTTGGAATCTTGAATAAATTTGCAGAATTAATGGTGAACTTTGGAGGTTCTTGAAGTTGGATGTAGGAGCTTAGGGTTTTTTTAGGGAATTTGATAAAATATAACATATAATGCTTCTAATAGGCTTTAATATTGGGTTTGGATGAATTTTGGGTGAGGGGGAATGACCAAAACGCTCCTAAAAAATCAAATAATTCTCGAATTTGTCCTTTGGTGGACTGTTTTGATAGTCTAAAGTAGATCAACCATAAAGTTTTACTCTAAAATCCAAATTTAATGAAACTAATTTCATTAGAAAGAGGACTCTCATATCTTTCTATTTATATATATTATCTCACCCATATCATTGTGTACAAGGAGTTATGATCATTAGAACTTGACCCAAAAATTTACTTTTGATAGGCTGAAGTAGATTGACCATAACTTTTTGCTCCGATAGACAAATTGGATCAACTAATTTTATTGGAAAGAGGACTCTTAGAGATTTCCGTTGATATATATTAGAGCACCCATATCATTATGTACAAGGATTTATGATTGTTTAAAGTTGGAGAAAAAATACGCCAGGCCTCAGTAATTTTTCCTGCACGTTTTACTGTTCACTACTATTCACAGTTCGATCGGAATATTCATAACTCGTCTCTTGGGTGTGCATTTTAGATGATCCAAATATAGTTGGAAATATTATTCAATACTCTATGTAATGGTGGGTCATAATCTAAGACATTCCATATAGAAAATTTATAATTCATTTTAGAAGATAGAACCCAACACGTTTACGCATAAAATTTTAATGAAATTTTTTTTGAGGTATTAAAAGTATGTATTTTGTTACCGGTATTCCTCGGTCTTAGAATCAATTTGATTCATTTTGGTTCATCATGGATAGGATGAAAAATTCGACTAACTTTTTTACAGTGAAGGCTAACTTTTCAACTGATGATTATGCAAGGTTGTATTTTTATGAGATTGTGAAGCTGCATGGGATGCCTATTTCAATTATCTTTGATTGTGGTAAGAAGTATTCATCTCACATTTGGTAATCATTTCAAATGGGGTTAAGTACTAAGGTATGTCTGAGCACTGCTTTTCACCCGCAGATTGATGGGCAAGCAAAAAGGACTATTCAGATATTGAAAGACATGTTTTATTCATGTGTGATATATTATGGTAGAAGCTGGGTTGAGAATCTACTTCTTATAGAGTTTTCTTACATTAATTTTTACCATTCTAGTATTGGGATGACTTCTTTTGAGGCATTGTATAGTATGAGGTGTAAAACTCCTATTAGGTGGTTTAAGCTAGGTGAAGTGGATATGTTTGACCTAAATTTGGTTTATCAAGCTATGAAAAAGGTGAAGATAATTTGGAGTGTTTTAAGGATACCCAAAGTCACCAAAAATCCTATGTGGTTCTTAGGCATAGGAACGTGGAGTTTGAGGTTGGGGATAAGGTGTTCCTAATAGTGTCTCCCTTGAAGAAAGTAATGTGTTTAGGAAAAAAGGAGAGGATTTGTCCTTGTTATGTTGGTCCTTATATGGTTTTGAGGATGGTTGGTAATGTTGCATATGAATTGGAGTTGCTTTTAGTTTGAGATCCATTCATCCGGTATGTGATGTCTTTATTTTAAAAAGTTTATAGGTGATCCTACATTGGTTGTTCCTTTGAAAGGATTTGGGAGATCCCAGATGAGATCTTGGATCATCAGGTTAATTGATTACAGACCAAGGATGTAGCTTCGATTGAGGTTCTATGGCGTAACCACAAGGTGGAAGAAGCTGCTTGTGAAACAAAAAAGGACATGAATTCCAAGTATCAGTATTTTCTTTCTGCTTTGGATATTAATGCGGAGGTTATATGCTCTTGATCACATCATTATTTTCTAACTTGGTTAAAGAAAAGGTTGATTTCTTTGAATTTTTGTTTTCTAACTTAGTGAAAAATTTGAATGGTTACGTTTGGATGTAATTCATGCTTGTACTACCTTTTCCGTTATTATGGGACAAATGATCCTAGTAGGGGAGACTGAAACACCATATCTTTTAATCCATAGAAAATTTTTTGAGTTTTGAACTCTCTGGACATCATACGATTAGGTGTACTTATCGTATGTCGGGATATGGTTTAGGGCTCAGCGCTCGTATGTTGATTAGTGTGGTTAGGTTGTATGTTGTCCAAAGTTTGACTTCTCTTTAAGGGTTGTATCATGCGGTGTGAGTCTTATAATCTCCTGTGTCTTAACCTAGGTGGTTCTATTTTGCCTAGGGTATGATTTATAGGAATCAATTGTATGATTTGGTACGAGCAGGACTTAGAAGTCATAGATTGGTTAGTGTGGGGTTTGAGATTCTACTTGGGGTATGAGCGGTACGGATGGAGGGGTGTCGAACCCTCCTATGGGAAATTAATATTGTTTAAGTTGGGGTATTCTGGATATTTTCCCTTATAACTCCTTGAGAACTTATGACTTAAAAGACCTTTTGGGGGCTTTATTAACCTATTTCTAATCAATCAGATACTCTAAACTCTCTCGAAATCTCTCAAAGCTTTTGGGTTAAGCAAAAGCTAGGGTTTCATTCAAAGTGGTCAATTGAGGCTCATAGGGGTGATTTCTTCTAATCTTCTTCTCAATTTAAGGCATGTTACTCCTCCTTCATTGTTAGTTCCAACTTATGGCTTTCTTTCTGCATTGTTTTTCATGTCATAAATGTTGTATGGTTTTAGGTTTTCAAATATATATTGGGGCTTATGTTATAATGGTATGTTATGGTTTTCCTATGAATTTTCTTATAGTTTTTATATTATTATGGTGGTTTGAACATTTGGTTACTTGGGAATGGGTAATTTGTACTTGGTTTGTCATTGGAAATACTATGCCCCCGATATGTTTGATAAAACACCTATGAGAATTTTTTTTGTTAAATTATTGGACTTTCATTGAACTATTGCATGGAATAACTTGGTAATGGAACCCTAATGGTTTAAATGGTTTAGAATAGTTAAATAATAAGGTATTGGTGGTTATGGTTGCTCTAATATAAAGCCTGGTGGGGTATAAGGAAATCCCCCAAGCAAACTTACTAATGAACTACTTGTGGTGTGTATGGGAATCCTCCAAGTCAACATAATAATGTAATCTATAGGTACAAGGGAATCCCTTAATCTGTGAAAGGTTGTCTAACGACATTGCTTTCAAGTTAGAGTCAGAATAATGATACCAATAATTATAAACTTGGTTAATATTAAATAGAATGGTGGTTTGGTTATGTGGTAATGGTTTTAATTTGGAAATAATGGTGTGGTGTGATATCTAACCTTTATGGTGTGATTCTAATGGATGGACACTGGAAACTCATGTTTTCTGAATTGAGGATTGGCCATGACGACCATATATGATCTTACAGGGTACACGAGAATCCCCAAAGTACATTTGTACATATATATCATGGAGAGTGAAGTGTACTCGGGAATTACCTACTTCTATGGTATCTTTGGTTCGTGCGACTATATGCATTGGGACCCCATTTAGGGGGTTACACTAGATCCATATAGACCGTTAGTGGTTCTAGGTTGTTTAAGCTACACATACCCAGGTTAATGATTTTAATGGCATGAAAAACCCGGTTCCGTTTCCCAATATGCTTGTATCTATATGTATGTATGGTTCGCTTACTTTCTTTTAATGTCAGGCATTATTTTATCCTAAACCTAATTACATGCTAGCGTTCACCCACAAACCCATATTCAGGTAGTTGTATCCCCACGTAATGCTGGAACCAGCCGTTCTACTCCTCCTACTTAGTGATCGGATTCGGGATCAACTCGGTTGGATTGAAGTAGTGAGCTTCCATATTCCAAAAGGCTCCATCCATATCATAGACGTCTTTACATACTTTGGTTAATTTATAAACATTATTTTTGGCTATGGTTGGGGCATGTCCTTATTAGATATTGTTTTTCTTTTGGTTATAGTATTTTTGGAACTACTATGGGTTGGTATGGGTGGTGTCGGCAATGATGTCAGCCTGAGTATTTGCATTGGTATTAAGGCTCATACCGTTTGACTATATTTATGATTGTTCCATTCTTTTATGTTTTGGGATTATATATATATTTATAGTGGAACTCATTTGGTATGGAATGTATGTATTGGTTTGCGGTTTTCTTTTGGTTTTGGCTATTTTTGGGATAATGGAGGGTTGGACTTGTTTTGGCTTGTCACCATCTTGTACCTATCCTAGAGTTTGGAATTATAATAAATGCTATCTTCTTATGAGTGTAAGACAAAGTATAAATATGTACTAAAATATTCTAAATAACTGATGCATGGACACTTGATCTTGCAAATCTGAGTTGACATAATCTGGATGTTGAACTAAAATTGTGGGAACTAACATTTAACTAACATGCCCTAATTTGAGCTAATTGGGGTCCAACATGTAACCCCAGTTTTGAAGGGTGCCAATACCTTGCCATGGGTAATGTCACTGGCGATGTGGATCTACTAAACTGGTGTCCTGAAGTACTAGGGTGTCAGTCCTCTGCTAGTGGGTCACCCTTAAGAGAGTGTTGGCCCTCAATTGGAAAGTGACCTTTCATAATCTATGCTGGCTACGTAGTTCTAGAACTCAAGGAATTCTACTAAAGGTCTCAATGCTCAACTAGTGGGTGTGCCTTCATCCCTTGGTTCGCTCAGTGGTAAGTCTTACATCCAACTGAACTAACACTGCTACTGATAATATTTAACATTAATCCCAACTTAGAAATGCTCACCATAAATATTATAATCTAAAAATAATATTGTAATCATGAGCTGAATGACTTATAGCTTGAAAATATGAAACATGCATGAATATATAGAAATCTAGTGTTGATAACCCACAAACACTATCTGATGCAAACTGATCTTGGCAAATAATAGACAATCTATCATATGGTAAAAATCATGAATAACACCCATGATTTAAATAATTAATTATGATGAGACATTTCTATTACCAAACATATGGAAACACAATAATTATGATGGAATATATTTTAATGGTTTAGAATCAAGACAATTGAGAGGAGATTTATAAATTTCATGGTTAACTTGGAACAAAATAAAAGGGAAAAGAGTTTTACACTTGAAAGTTTAGAGAGTTCTTGGAACTCTATGGGTGAAAGGGACACACTGATGAATATCCTACAAAACTGATGTAAAAAGATTGGTAAAATGCTTGAAATTGATCTTGTACGTGAGAAACCCTAGTTTGCTCTTGAGGAAGAATGAAACCATTCTTTTTCACTCTTTCTGAGTTAAATTATGATTAATGATTGAATTGGGGGTTTTAGGTCTTTTAACTCCCCTCCCCCATTAGTAAGCCTAAGCGATGTGAGTTATGTTTTAAATAGAGTGGGAAAGACTAAAAAGTACCTAGAATAACACATAAGAAATTAGGTTCCCAGTTGCTATGACTCATCCTATGATTTGTCACGACTAGTTATGAGTTGTAGTCTAAGTCGTAGGCTAGGACGTCGAGTTGGGGATCTTTACTGTCTTGGCTATGATTCAACACCTTATAATTTTTTGGGACTTACTATGAGTCATTGGGTGGAATCGTAGTCTGAAGCTTGGTTCACTCATTTCTTACTGGTTATGCTATGAGTCCACTACACAACTCGTAGAGCCTAACTACCAGTTGTATGCTCGACTCGTAACCACTGGAGGGGTGTATTTGGTATCACACTGTTGTGACTACAAGTCCCTCTATATGTCTCATAGCCACCGATTATAGGACTAGGGAGGAGTCATAGTCATTGGCTACAACTGGGGGTCCTAAACTATAGTGATTACGATTCGCTCGTAATCACGATAGTGTATGTGAGGCCTTTAAGGAAATTTTCCATAACTTTTTCCATGACGTTGGATTTAGGTGAGACTTGAAGCGTTGGATAGATATCTATGTAGCCTATCTTTTACTATGCCTAGAGTTTGATAATTTTGGGTATTACACTATCTTTCTTTGGGATCATTCATCCTCGAATGAAACTAGCTGAGTTGGAATACTAGGAAGACTAATATAATGCACTGGATATTATTAGTTGAATCATGATTAAATATCTAAATCTAAAAAAATGATGCATGGGCTGAACTGAATTCATGAATGCAGATAATAGCATGAGGATGGTTAGATAGCTGATATAAAAAATGAGAGAATCAATCTAAAGAACCATTTCCTCAAGCTGAATCTGAATTCGTAGAGAAGAGATAGTGATGCTTGGAGATATACAACACCTACCATAGAGAGCCCCAAATGAGCCATCTGGATGTTTGATTGATATCTATTATTGTAAGAAAAATAAATCAAAGGTATGTGATCATTTAACCCACTCTTGAAATAGGTAACAAAATCCCTCAACATGACCTTTAAATTCTGAATGATCTTCTCTGCCTGACCATATATCTATAAGTGAAAAGTCAAACAGAGATGAACTTGGGTATCAAGACCCTTATAAAAATCCTTCAGTTTAAAGGTAAATTGAGTACCTTTATATGAAATGGTGGTCAGCCGAACCACATGCAACCTTACTAATTCCCTAAGATAGAGTCTAGCATAATGCATAGCTGAATATGATGTATAAACTGGCAAGAAATGGGTTGACTTTGTCATTCTATTCATAATGACCAAAATCAAGTCGATGCCACCTACAAGGTAACCTTGTAAAAATCCATAATTACTACTTCCCGCTTCCAAGTAGGAATGCAGAACTCCTGAAGCATACCACAAGGTCACTAGTGCTCAAACTTAACTTTCTGATAATTCAGATACTTAGCCACAAATTCTATTATATCCTTTTTCATACCATTCAACTAATATAACTCTCCCAAATCATGGTACATCTTAGTGGCTCCTAGATTAGTAAAATATCACAAACAATGTATTTTTGCAAACATTCACTGCCTCAAACCATACACTTTTGGAACACACAACCTGCCCTAAAAATAAATCACATGATCTCTCCTTTAGGAGAAAACCTCAACCTTCTGATCCCAACCTGACTGATTTAGATTAACGAAGCTAGGATCTCTATTTTGCTTTTTATTTACCTTAGATACTAAAGAAGCCTCAGAACCATTATAGACCTATATACTACCTTTGGTCGAATCAAATAATAAAAAACCCAACCTACCAACCCGATGAATCTCATAAACTAACTCTTGCTTATCATCCTCAACATGGGCCACACTTCCCATAAATAATATACTGAGGGCATCGGCCATAACGTTGGCCTTACCCAGATGATACAACCAACTACATCATGGACTTTTAATAATTCAAGCCATATTATTGACAAAGATTTAGATCTTTCTACATGAACACATACTGAAAACTATTATTATTAGTGAACACGTCAACATGAACACCATATAGATAATGCTTACATATCTTTAAGGAAAAAATAAGTGCTACAAATTGTAGATCATGAGTCGGGTAATTCTTCTCAGGGGTTTAAGTTGTCTAGAGGCATAGGCTATCACTGTGCCTATCTGCATCAAAACATAACCAGAACCAACTCTAGAAGTATCACAATAAATTATAAAACTATCTAAACCCTTTGGTAGAGTCAATACTAAGGGGAAGTAAGTCAAGTATTCAATTCTGAAAAATACTTCTCACGAGAATCTGACCACAGAAACTTGACTTTCTTTTGAGTTAGTCTATACATGGGAGGGCCAATAGAAGAATATCCACCAATAAATCATTTGTAGTAACCGGCTAAGCCCAAGAATCTCCTAGTATTTGAAGGAGAGATGGGTCTAGTCCAGTTCCTTAATGTTTTGGTATTTTGAGGTTCAATTCAAATGCCTTCACTGGAATTAATATAATTGAGGAAAGATACTAATTTAAACCCAAATTCACATTTACTGAACTTAGCAAATAGCTGATGATTCTTAAGTGTCAGCAAAGGAATCCTCAAATGGTCTGCATGCTCAACTTCACCGCGAGAATAGAAAAGGATGTAATTTATGAAGACTATCATGAACATGTCCAAGTACTATTTGAACACTCTATTCAGCAATTCAATAAAAGCTGTAAGAGTAGTTAGTCTAAAGACACAACTAAAAATTCAAAGTGTCCATACCGAGTTTTGGACACTATCTTCTGAATGTCACATTCTCTACACTAAGCTGATGATATCCATATTTGAGGTCTATCTGAAAGAAATAATTTTAACCCTAAAGTTAGTTGAACAATTCATTAATCCTAGGGTGAGGATACATTCTCTTGATTGTGCCTTTGATCAGTTGGTGGTAGTCAATGCATGTTCTTAAAGAACCATCTTTCTTGTACACGAAGTGGGTAGGAGCACCCTAAAGGGAAACACTAGGCCTAATAAAGCCCTTATATTAGATATATTTCAATTTCGCTATCAATTCCTTATGTTTATATAAAGCCCTTCTATAAGGTGCAATTTAAATAGGCTGGGTATCTGAAAGGAGATCTATTCCAAAGTTGATTTCCCACTCAGGAGGAACTCCAGGAAGATCTTCAAGGAAAAATTTTGAAAACTCATTCCTTATGTGAACTATAATCAAGACATGGAGTTTCGTAACATGAGTCCCTGACTCAGACAAGATGATAGATATAATCTTTGGAGATAATCTTCCTTGCCTTAACGTAATAGATGAATTGACCATTAGGTGCTGAGGTACTACCCCTTCATTCTATGAATGGCTCATTATGGAACTGGAACTGAACTATTCTATTTCTACAATAAATTAAGGAATAGAAAGATTGGAGTAATTCCTCTCCATGGATGACATCTAAATTAGTCATATATATTTCTATGAGATCTAATGAGGTAACTTTTTGGGATACTATGATTGGATAATTTCTGTATACCCATTTGGTTATGATAGAACTACCCACAAGAGTTGACACTGAGAAGAGTGATATTAGGATTTTGGGAATAATTCTTGATCACGCCCAAGCTACACATTTGATCTGAATATTTAGTAGTCGCTATCAAATACAGTAGCACATAAAAGGTTGGGGTCGAATCCTAAGGGAATATGTGGACTTGTGGCTCTTAATTATTATAATTAATGGGAAGAACTAGAAAATAAATGGTGGTTTGAACTTACAATATTGAACAAGTAACTAATGTCAATTATAGTTGTCATTTAGTCATAGATCAACACTAGGGATGTGTTTCCCCTAGATTCTAATTCAGTTAGCTTCTTATACTCAATACTAATACACAACTATTGTGAATTTAGATACTGGTAAGATAGGTATCACCAATTGCCTCTTGGAACTATTTGGAAAATCTCATTCATCTTTTCTTGGACCGCAGTTATAATTATATCCTCTTGGTCTCAAGTTAATTAGATGGGAATTAACTGGCTTAAAAAGATAGTACAAGTAAGGTTATTTCAATAATAAACCACAAATCACCATTGTGATTTCCTTTTCCCAATCTTTAAATCTCTCTCGGGTTCGTGGGGAATATAGGCTTGATATTAATGTTTGTACCCATTATGAAATCAATAAAGTCAAAGAAAACCCTAATACTTGTTGCGGCAATAGTCTTGAAGGATTTAACACTTCCCTTACTTTGTTATATAGAAAGTGTTCCCATAACACTATCTAAGGGAGAATAGTCACTAATATTTGTGTAACGATTAAAGGAATTCATATTTGAAAACATTCAACAATCTCACAATAATCAGCAACTAAACATCCCAAAGCTTCAACTTAGCTAACAACCAAAATAAGTTCAAAATAATTCTAAGACAATTGACGGATCTCAGAATCAAAAAATATGTTTGTGAATATAAAGAATGCATAAATTGAATACAAAATGTCATTAGGGTGTTTATGGAAGACATGGAAACCCTGAAAAGCAAATCCTAATTAAAAGAGAAAAACAAAGTATGTTGCTACTTACTGTGTCAACATGCAGATCGTGTGATGAATCTACGGACCATATGTTGGACTTAGTATGTTGCCACCTTTGAATGTGGATCATCAACTCTCTGTAATTCAGTACTTTTGTACAAACTAAGTCTACATACATACCGTATATTGAACATGCAGACCATATGCTTCTTAGTATGTTGATAATCTTACTTTTTCCTACAGCTTAGTCTCTGAACTCTCAGTTTCTCAGCATACTATTCTTACATACGCTAAGTATGTAACACATACTCCCAAAGTTGACTTAGTATTGTACCTAAAAAATTCACTTTTATTTTTTTCATTAGAATTGCATCCAAAACCTTATTTCCTACAAAACATACCAAAAATACATCATGTCTAAGAAAACATCCTAAAAAACTTTCATATTTTCATAGTTTTAGCATCGAAAGTGCTATATTTCTATAGCACATCAACACTCTCAACATTGTACTTTTGCATGTACTCAGGAAACTTAACAAAAAAAACAAAACACAAAATTTAACTAGGAGAATCTAAGTTATCTATGGCAGTCAGTCAACACTTTAAGATCAAACCATAATACCCTTTCTTATCTTAACCTTTTAGAACTATGTAAAACCATGAAGGACAACAATGTGACACAACAGGATCAATGTATGGCATTACATCAGTAAAAGACAAATAGTGTTGTATATACATATTACACTACTTAAAATAAGGAATCTGCTAGAAATATGACTAATGTACCCTCAAACAAAAGAAGTCCCACTCACTTATATGAAATAATGCATTTCAATGCAGGGACAATCAAGAGACACTCACACTCGATAGAGACTCAATTAATATGCATCATTTACCATAGGCTTTCCCTTATTTTATTTACTTAGTTTTTGGATAGTCATGTTAGGATCACAATAGGACTTTATTTGGTTTGTAATGTAGGCTTGGGGGCTCGTATGGTACATATGGATCTATCAAGTGAATAAGCCTCCTTGGAACTACAACTACTTTAGCGTTCCACACCCAACCTATTTTCTTTTTATTCCAACTTATTTCTCTCTTTTTATTCTATATTGAACATTTAGGTTGGATGTGGTTTTATTCTTTCTTTTTCACTTTTTAATAATTTTTTTCTTTTTTTTTCTTTTTTTTGTTTTTTCTTCCACACCAAACCCTACAATCGTTTTCTCTTATTTACTCTTCTATATACCCACTTTACATCACATACACATATACCAACCACCCACAATATAGGTGATTTTCCTGAGTTAAGGTGTATAATGTCCAAGGAGGAATGGGCCAAAATATTTTATTGCAACATAAATTTTAAGGTGAAAGTTGCAAGAAAAAAATAGTCTATAAGGTCAAATTTAGGGATCAAAGGATACAATTCCCACATGGAAGATCATTTAGGCTAAAAGTGAAGTAACATCAAAAATAGCCTATGATCCATTCCTAGGCAACAGGAAAGAATAATCGGGCAAGTTTTGTGCGCGTGGCAAGACTAATCAAAAACTAATCGGGTAAGTTTTGAATTCATGCCGCAGTGTGGCAAAACTAATCAAAAACAGTTTGACTCTATGCCACGCACATGAAGGATAATATATGTGTGTGGCATAGAGTCAAACTCTCAAAAATAGCCCGATTACTTAGTTTCCTTTGTATGTTAAATTCAAAATATGCCCGATTAGTCTTTCCTACTGGTGCAGTGTGGCAAAACTAATCGGTCAAAAGAAGTGCAATAACAAAAAACCACAGTGGGGCTATGGTACACCCCACCCCAACTTAAAAACTGGTCACTACCCCAATGCACTAAAATAATATACGACAAAGGAAATGAGGACATATATGGAATGCACTAAGCATTCGTGTAAAGAGCATCCCAGATAGGGGTATCTTCACTGGCGAAGGAGGTACACTACTAGAAGATGTACCGATTCTATCTCGGTACGTCTTTGCCTCTCAACAACTACAGACTCTGATAAATCATGTTTGGCCTTTTCTTTTTAGGGCCTAGTCATATGGATTATTGGGATCCTATAGATCCCCCATGTGTTCTCTTTTTGTCCCACCTACTAGGACCTTCTCATCATCCTCTGCAAATAAATCACAGTGTCTAGGCCCAGGCGGAGGTGATATCTAAATTATTGGAGGTATGACTGAAGGAATGACTATCAAATATCTCTTTATGAGAGAGCGTACTTCTACTCACAAGGTATCCACCTCCTCGCTCATATGGCCTAGATCTGGCATCTTAATCTCTATAAATTAGGCTAAAACACATCTCTCAAAAGTACTAATACGTGCCTATAAATCAGCATATAACTTTGACATAGTGAATCTATATGCACCATCCCATCTAGCCTCTACCTTCTCTAGTCTAGTTTGGACCAATGCCTAGATTTGCCCATATAAAGTAGCTACCTCAGTCTCAATAGCCTATAATTGAGCATCAATTTCTCTCTGACTGTCCACTATGCTCTCCAAGAACTCATAACATATCATAGTCATACCTATATCAGCAGCTGTAGTGGATGGGTAAGAGGGAAATAAATAAGCACCCACCGGCTTTTAACTGAAATCCAGGGCTGATGTTGAAGTTGTTGGTGTCCCCTCACCCTAAGTACTCAACTCGAGGGCCTCTCTCTGATCCCCCATCTAATGATCAAGCTAACTCCCACATTATCTTCCTTTGTCTCAACAGGCTCTGTAGGTGCTAATAGGCCTTCAAACTAGGTTAGAGGTAGTATAGTAGATATACATGATGAATTCTTTCTCAACCTTACTTGTGATCTGGCCATCACCTATACAATCTTATCAACTCCCGATATCTCAGGCACACCGCCTTATCACAAAGTCTTTAATTAAGGCATAGGAATGTAAGAGTCATCATCATACTGAAATCTCTATCATGAATATCACATCAAATAATAGCTACAAAGTCTATATCATACGAGGCCATCAGACTAGAAACTAAAGCAACTTCATTCCACCCAATATATTGTCTAAAGAAGTTGGCCATAGTCTAAATCTAACTAGCAGCCACCAAAAATTTATAGCAAAATTTAATGCTACCTTATTTATTATATTATGCCCTTTATTCAATGGTATATCATCACCTAGAGATGAATTTTATCTAGCGATCAATCTTGATATCTCTCTACTATTTTGATTCCCCAATCAACAACTATCATAACCTATCTATCTCATATAGCTCATAATCTATAATCTCACTATATTTTGGATGTTAAATCAACATAATCTTGCCCAAAAAGAATACGACGGATGGTTGTCGCTAATGTATCAACAAAAACCCCTCTAACCAGTGTCTAGTCAAGCTGAGAATGCTTATTATGCCTTGGAATAGCCCTCTGAGTTGTAGTTAAGACCACAATATCTTGATATGATGTATAGAATTCCTAAACCAATATCAAGCTGTAAGTACCTAGGGGTGCGGTCATCCATCCTATTTGATATCACTCAAAACTTTCCCAAAGTTATAGTGCTTCGACCAACCCAAAAAAACCAATCTATCTCTCTTTGTAAATAAACCTCTTGGTATGGCTGATGTCTCTCAAAATACTATTGTAATGATCAAATATGGTCCAAAGGCCCTCCACATACCACCTTAAGTTTACCTCATTAATTGGCTCCTTCAAAATATGAGTAGGAATAGAAGTCTTACCCTATTGAGCTGGTGCCTATGAATCAGAAGCTAGCACTTAGAGGGAAGCCTAATATGTACCCTCCTAAGACTGTGGTACTACTGACTACTTCTCCTCATCTGCTGCTTGAGACACGTCCTAAGACCCTTTCTCAGGTTGAGGGTCCCGTGTATCTGCTACTGGTGCTAACTTAGAATTTGCCACCTCATTGTTAGCATAATCTCCCTTATCAGATTGGTTAGAATGCAGGGGTGATGTATTTTCCTTCTTTATCCTTGGCTAACCTAGGAGTGAAATTAACTCATCTTGCATTATATGCTGAGTAGAAGCCGGCCTCTTACCCCTTTATGACTTTACTGCAATTGGTACACCCATCTTGTCCAAGATAATAACCTTAGCAACAGCCCGCTTCTTTCCCTAGTGACTCTCCTTGGAGTTATGGTCGGTCCTACTTTGGCTATGGCTACTCTAGTATGGGCAAGTGTATGTTTCTCTTTTGAGCTACTGCTCTTAGAAGAGTCAAATTATTACCTAGAAGCTACGACCTTCTTTGAATTATTTCGAAGCCATATATGCCTAAAAAAAGTGAAGTGTTATTATTCAACAAATTAAAAGGGATTGCAAAAGTTGAAGATAAACTCAAAAATCAAAAACTTTGAGTTTTTCCTTAATTTTCACACCCCTATAACTTATTTAAAGTTCCAACAAGTCCAATGTGCATATGCATATACCTTGAATCCTAATTTTTAAATAAAACTAACATACCCAAATTTTGGTATCTCTTTACTTGTTCAAGTTCAACTTCTGTTTGTGGCCTAATATTATGGTTCAGTTCAAGAACAAAGCCCTACATTAAATTTTTAGGCTCTTTCATGGTTCCTACACACAAACATGATTATTTCTATATATTTTGTTTAAGAATAAATATATCAACTTGTTAATATATCATTTAGCTCAGAATTCTACCATTAGATGTTGACGAAGTTACCTTTTCTTTGAGAATTCGAAAGTGAACTATGAAGAGGTAAAGAAAAACCCAATATTAAACTTGCATTTAGCACTTGGGACAGGCTGGTACCTAGAATAAGTCTCAATTTAGCCTTTTCTTAAGTGTGTGAACGTGGGTAGTTTTGAATTTTGAGAAGTAATTTGAGTTTTTACGATTAAAGAGAAATTTTTAGAGTTTAGTAGTTGAAAAGGGAGAAAATAGGGATTAAAAGAGCATGGGACTCCAACTTAGGGTTTATTTAAGCATTGTTGGGCCCAAAATTATAAACAAAATTTAGGCCCACATGTTCCGCACTTAAAGAGTCAACATACGGTCCGTATGTTGAACATGTGATCTACATGTTGGCACCGTATGTGAGACCTAAAAGTTGGCCATTTTCTCTATTCACTAGACTCTGTATTTTGATCCTTATTTTGCTACTTACAAGGTTAGGAAGTGTATTTATGAACCTGTAAGTATTTTTGTAAGTTTAAAGTCCAAAAAAATTCCCAAAAACTCTCAAAATTCCATCTTTTCAAGTTAAGGACAACTTACATGGCCTATATGGGATTTATGACCTTTGTCACTAAGTCCCCTTATGTGGAAAAAGATGTATTTAGCAATCCTTACCATGTTCCAGGCATTTGCTCAGACTATGTACCTACACAAATAAAAAAACAAAAATAAACACTAAAATAGAGTGGTTACCTCTCACCCAACCCTTGATTTAATGTTGCCGAATGATGTGGCTATGTTGGTTACTCAAACTTCACCAACAATCCCATGAGTTGCTTCCCAATCAGAACTTGATTTAACGTAATGGCATGATGCATGTACTTTGATCACTCAGTATTTATCAAGCTACCTATAGGAACACCCTCCAAGGTCACCAATACAATGTATCAACGACACCACCCTCATGTTAATTGGTTACTTCATTTTTTTTTTGATCTTGAATGTGACCTCCTAACCATTGACTCTGACCTTCAAATCCCCCTTCTCAATGTCAACCATCAGCTACCTGTGGCTATAATTAGACTCTTTAATATGATGGGCCTCTTGGCATCAACCTCACAGTACAGAATGACAAAGTTAGTTGAAATGATGAAGCTATTGACTCTCACAGTCACATCAAATTAAATGCCCATAATTTTCATCATTATATTATCTCCCATCAACAGCCACATCATAGTCAATTCAGAAGGGCTCAAGCACAATTGCTTGAATTTATCCAATGGCATCAAATTTATGTTATCCCTTAAGTCAATAAGGCTCTGGCAAATTGGGATAAACCAATTATGCATTGCATAGTGAATGCTCTGGGATCACTTTTTTTCTAGGCACTACAGTGGTACAATCCATCAACATCCTCAAAAGTAGCCCCTTTCTTCTTTGTAACCAATTGGCTTATAAACCTTACATATCTAGAAATTATTGCAACACCTCAAAAAGATGGATGTTAAAGCTTAACTCTTCGAGCATATTAATGAATGGCTTGAACTTTCATTCCTCTTTCTTATGATTCAGTCTCAAAGGAAAGGGTAGGGGTGGTTATGGAATTTTTCTTATTTCAGGCTCAACAACTTGATCCTTACCTTTTTCCTCAAAAATTTTCCCATTACCACCCATTGCACTTTCTAACTATACAACATATGACTCATCAACAACAATTTCAGTATGCATTAGCACTTCTGCAATTGGTAATAGGGGATCCACAGTAGTTATACCACTACTTATAATAATAGCAAGAAAATGACCATTATTTTTCATCTTTTGAGTGGTGTTTCTTGAAGGATACCTGGCTTCCTATGATTCAGTTTTGCTAAAATCTACCAAAACTGGTTCTCTATCTACTTGATAACAGTGGCATGATATAAAACCTTCTGGGTCAACCCTTAAATATCAGCCTTAGTCTTCTTAAGGTTGTTTTTCTTATTTTCTTGACCATTGACTAGCTTGGTCAACATCTCCTCCATTATAGATTCTATATCTTGGATGGCTGGTGGAATGTACCTATCTCCCTTCTCTATTTAGTCATCCTTTCTCCTCTATTCACCATCTCTTTCCCTGTTATTGTCTCTGTATCTGTCATAATAGTTCCATTCTTAGTTTTTTTACCCTTGGGCTCAGAAACCCACCAACTGGCAATCCAGATATTTTGCTTCCTCCTTTAACTCTGACTTATAAGAATTGGAAATTGAACCTTGAGCTCCTACTGCGTTCACTTTCTTAGAACTTTCTTGTTCAATTGCTTTGCCAGTAATCCACGATCATTTTTTAGTAATGCAATTTCTTTGCTATTGAATCATCAACTACTTTCTGGTCGCAAGAGGCACAAATATCATATGTGATAGATACCCTCTCAGCCTCCCAAGTTTTCACACTTGGTTAGTGAGACATATAAAATCTAGGATATCTATAGTTATCTCCTAGAATAGTTTCATACAATCTCCTTACTAGATGGTGTCTGCTATGGCTCTATAATTGATGGTCAAGTCTCTACAGAATATCTCCAATAAGCTCGTCCTTAAGATCCAATGGTTTGTCACTAATCTTGGGTGTATTTATATGCCTAAGCACCTTAACTTACCCATATTTTAGCTAAGTTTGGAGAACAAAGTGCCTAGTTTCTTATATTTTTACTCTACTTCTATGTAATTGAGCTAATAGATGTGATTAGAATGATTTTAGGTATTAATGATGTAGATGAAGAAGACATAATGGGACTATGGAATATGGAAGGAATATGACACAAGAGAGAGTAGCGGACTGGACCAAATATGGTGCCTAAAAACTATGTCCAAGACTAATTTGTCATTTAGATTTAGTATAGGGACTTAGAAGAAAATTATGAGGGAAAAGTTACTAAAACTACTTGATGCAGAAAAGTCACGTATTATTCATTATTATGTATCTTTCTTGAATTGGAGAGTGGCAACTTAGCACCAAGGGAGAAACGCTACTTCATCTTCTCCGCCAAGATTGTGTTACATTTTGGTATGATGAATATTTCTGTTGTGATTTCTGTTTTATTCATGAGTAGCTAAGTTTATTAGTTATCTTGTGGTTGGAAACATAGAGGATATGCCTTAAAACTCAACTTGTTTGATAGAAAAGTTGAGGTTCAAAAAAGAGAGTAATAACAAGAAAATAGGATATCCAACCCCTATTTCATATGTTAATACCTTAACAGGATTAACTACTTGGAGATTTCGTATTGTTTTTGTAAACACTTTTGATTCGATAGAACTAAAGTGAATTAGTCCTTGATGGTTGAGAAACAATAGGATTATGTTATTAAATACAATATGTTTCTCTATAAGCATGATACATGTATGAATTTGTAAAGCCAATAGTTAGAATGTATTGAAAACTACAAGGTGGACATAACCCTACCTTGATATTTTTCTGAATTCAAATACTACTACAGATATCTCATCTTGTTAAACTAAAACCATTAATTTATGAACTGAATCAAATTCCCCCTTTTTGTTTTACGAAAATGAATGAATAAAAGTCAACTAATCTTCATATAACTTAATTAGAACCATATTTCCTGTGGGATTCGATCTCAACCTAGTTAGGTTGTATATTTGACAACGAATACTTACGCCCTCGTAAGAGAGATGCAATTTGGGTGTATCAAATTTTGGCATTGTTATTGGGGAATATGGTTGTCCATTGTGTTATGTGTTTTAATTGACTGTTAGTCAAGTTTCCTTATTTTACATTTATTTGTTGTTTTTGTTCGTTACAGGCTCATTGTTGTTTATGCCACGAACCAGAAGTTCAGGAGAACCATTATTACCCTTTAATCCTGAACCTCATCTCATTGAAAGAATAGCTAACCAATAGAAAGATGAAATATTACCCACTTTGGCTAATGCTAAATTAAATAAACAGAATCCAGATAACCCAGGTCGGGTGCCTAATCTAGAAAAAGTAGACCTGGGAGATGATGATTTAATTGACCCAGCTTAGAGGAAGCGTGTAGCAGGAGTAGTTGTACCTGTAAATTAAAATCATCCATTCAAAGGAATACTAGACCACCAAGCTATACCGTTTGATATTGACAATGATGAGGACAATTTAGATGAAACCGAAGTGACAGGCGCAATCATTCTATCACCACTAGATCCTAGGGTAAAATTCAACATCACCAGTACTATTATCTAGGTACTAAATTTGAAACGACTCGTTTGTGAATTACCTGGTGATGATCCAAATTTATATTTGGTGAATTTCATCAATATTTGTAAGTCGTTTGATAATACTGAAGTGGGACAAAATTCTATTCATTTGAGATTATTCCCAGTGTCTCTTTCTGGAGAGGGAACTATGTGGTTAAATGAGATGACTCCTAATTCTATAACAAACTGGAGGTAATTGAAAGGAGCTTTCCTAGAAAGGTTCTTTCTGCACTCTAGAATGTTATAGTTGATGGATGAGATCAGCAACTTTAGACAATCGGCTAATGAAGCTTTGCATGAGACTTGGGTGAGGTTTAAAAAAAAGTTGACTCAATTCTCAAACCATAAGATGACTGATGAAAACTTGATGGAAACATTCTACAGAGCTTTGAACTCACTTACAAATCCAATAGTGGATATTACTACAGGATGAGCTTTTATGGAGCTCACCTTTACTGAGGTTACGTATATGTTAGAAAGAATGACTAAGACAAGTAGAGCTTAGCATACCAGAGATTCTATGGTAGTAAGAAATAATGGGCCTAGTGTAAAATCAGTAGAGCAGCGTAGCAGAAAAGATAAGTATGATTAGGATATGACTCACATAAAAACCCTGATGGATCTGATCATGAAATATTTGCTATCAGGGAATATAGAAAAGGTAAAAGTTATGGGGTCCCACGGTAAGAGAGATGAATCAAATATCGAGGAAGAGGATAAATACTTGCATAAACAAGGGAGTTTCCAGACCGGTAGTCAAGGAAACCAAGGTTGGAACCATCAAGGAGATTAGAAGAATAAAAGTAACAGAAGTGGAATGTATGTACCTCCTGCAAGCCGTGATAATGCTGCCACCAGTTCAGGCAAAATGTCCATGGTAGACATGATGGAGAAACTATTAAATCAATTTGAGGCGACCAATTCTGGGGTTATGCAATACCCCATACTATTTCCAAGATTGAAATTATCTAAAAAATGTTAGGAACTTTCTTTGAAAGATGAATCCACTTTTGTACGTATAGTATTTTTATGATTTCACTTATTGTCATGTGGGAAATTCAATAACCTTTCCATCGATATAAAATTTGCCTAAATTTGATAACCAGGTAAGAAGTTTTGACCATTTCAAGTTCCCCTCATGACATAGCGCCATATTGGTCAGTGGCGCGCCGCACCACAATCTAAAATGGAAATTGTCATTTTCTAGTGTCTGAGTGGGATTTTCTCCATATCGCGCCAAAGTTCTAGGTTTCAAAAGAAGGGGCAATATGATGGCGCCTCATCACACCATCATTCAGTTTCCCAATTGTTAAATTCCAGTGACACGGTGCAATAGTGCCGCGTCGCGCAAGGGGATCAACTTAGGAAATTTTTATTGAAATGACAAGATATGTCCAGGGTTGAAAGGGTCAATTTCCCACCCCTATTTAAGCCCTTTAATACGTAATTCAGAAACTTTTCACCCAAAATACACTCTCTTCTCTTAAATACCACTCAAGAAAACCTAGGGCTTTTCATAGAAGATTTGGAATTCAAGAATTTCCTTTGTCAATCTTCGTGTATTTATAAACCAAGGTATGCGTTTTGTTCATTCATGGATTCCTTCCATCCGTGAAGCTCAAGAACTTTGTTTTATCTATAAATCATGGTATTAATATTGTGGGTTAATAGTAATCATGTTGTTTATGTTGATTGATTTCAAAGATGGAGTCCTTGTGTGTTTTTCATGATATTATGTTAATATGCAAGATAAAACCCATGAATTTAGTTTCTTACGATGTGTAATTCGATGATTTGGCCTATGCTCTAAATTATGCCTGCAAGGTGTTTGATAAAATGCTTGAAGGAGTAGAAATCTTGCATTATAGCTCAAAACATAAACCTAATGTGACATGCTTATCATCCTCCTATATTTAAATGGTCTCCATGCTATCATTGTGAAATGTATATATTGTCGAAATGTCCATGATATTAGAACATTAGATTATGGTATTATTATCAGTATTCTTGTCCATGTTAGGTAGTATGATAACCATGTACTTCATGAAATCCACAACTTATTAGATTATGTATTGTTGATGTGGATCTTCTATGCGAAAAAGTCATGCTTTGTCAGTTTCCTTCTATCGATTCCTGGGGGTACTTGTACCTAAAAAAAATAGTTGTGTGCCTAGAATCAGTGTCATATTTCCAACATATCCTCAGTCAAGCCATGTTAACTTGAATTCGGTCAGTCTTATGACTCAGGAAAACTCAGTAATCTCAATAATTTTAGTTAGTTTCAGATATCATTAGCATTCTGTCAGTAAATAAAACTCGTTTAACTCAGCCCAGTTCAGTTCAGTTTATCATGTTTAGAGTCTATTCAGATAGGAGTAAAAATTAGCACCGAGTAAACCCAAGGATGGGAATACACACTATTAGATGAGGGTGTGATTCTTAGAAGTTATCCTAGTATTCCAGAATTAAGTAGCCCGTATAGGTTGAGACATCAAAATTGTCTAATAAGGGTAGATGAGGTGGGTAAACACTTTCAGATAAGGGTCCCACCATTCTCATTTAGGGGACACTATAAGATAAGGGTCACCCACAGCTTGTCTTTACTAGTGGCGCGGTATTGACACCCTTCTAATAGGGGCTACAGATTGGACTCCAACTCATCCATAATGGCGTATTAGGGACATGTTGGTTAGATAACTATTTCCCATAGTTTCAGTATTAGTCTTAGTAAAAGAACTCAGATAGTTCTTCAAATTTTAGGATTGTTAGATACAGATAACTCAGATACAGTATGGGACTCAGCTAGGTCTATTAGATTCAGGAGTGTTAGATACAGTCACTCGTGTTATCAGTTATATCAGTAATCAGTATGTCATGTTATCGGTATTCAGATTTAGTAATCATGTTATCACAGTATCAGTGTTAGTTATTATGTATCTTGCACGTATTCTCATGCTCATCATAGTCAGTCTGCTATTGTTATTATTCATGCATATGAACCCCATGCATTCAGCCTACCTCACATGCATACCAATAAATTCAAAGTACTAATGCATTTGTGCTATGGTGTCTTATACCATAGGTTTAGACACATGATCTCTAGAATATCAGTAGATTCCAGTCTCAGCTGTCAAAGTTAGCAGTTAGTCCTTATCTTTCGAGAATATGATCACTATTTTATTATCTCAGTAATTATTTTATTAGTTGGAGTTAGTTGGGGACATGTCCCATTAACTCCTTATTTAGACAGTCATGTTTAAGAAGCTTTCAAGACTATAGTATGTTGAGATAGCTTATTTTAGTTGTTTTGGGTATTTCATAACCCTCCCTGATGTTACATTCTTATCAGATACTATGTCTCAGTTTTGAACCTTATGGCCTTTGATTTTATGTTTTTGCATTAAAAAGTATTTTATGTAGTATACATCTATAGATATTAGTCATGGGTTAGCTTGTAGTTCTTTGGGGTCATGACCACCGTGTAGCATTTTGGGTACCAGATTTGGGGCGTTACAAACTTGGTATAAGAGCCTAAGGTTTAGTAGAGTCCTAGGAAGTCTGAAAGCTACATCTAGTAGAGTTTTGTACATGAGTGTATTGCAGGCAACATTTATGTTCAGGAGTCTATAATATGTTTTTGGAGCAGTTTCCCCTCTTTTAGTATTCATGTCGTTCCATTGATCATAATTTTAAGTTAATTTCTCAGTCTAATCTATTTCTCCCTTTCTTCTATAGAACATGCCTCCTAAAAGAAGAAATGGGAGTCAGTCATCCCCTCGGCCCGAAGAACTTTTAGGAGAACATATTTCTTATGCAGAGTTCCGAGCTGCATTCAGTACTCTTGCTAACTCAGTTGCAGCGCATAATGAATGACCAGCTGTCGTTCTGACCATTCAAGTGGGCAATTCAGCTACAGCTAAGATTTGAGATTTTACCTGAATAAATCCTCCATTATTTCTTGGGTCTAAGTTAGAAAAGGACCCTCAGGAATTCCTAGATCAGGTGCAGAAGGTTACAGTCAGAATGAAGGTTAGTTCTAGTGAGAGTGGTGAACTAGCTGTATATCATTTACAAGATGTTTCTCATACTTCGTTTAACTAGTGGAAGTTAGAAAGTCTAGATAATGCAGGGCCTATTGAGTGGGAGGAGTTTGCTTCTTTTTTCCGTGATATATTCTGTCCCCTAGAGCTACGAGAAGATAAGATGTTAGAATTCATCAACCTTAGGCAGGGTAACATGATAGTGAAAGAGTATTCTCTTAAGTTTACTTAATTAGCCAGATATACCTATTATATGGTTGGAGATAGCAGGGCCAATATGATTAAGTACATTTCAGGGGTGAATGATAGCATGGTTAATAAGTACAGATCTGTCATTTTGAATAGTAACCTAACTTTAGCCAGGCTCATGACTTATGCTCAGCTGATAGAGAAGTAAAATATTAAGATAAGGGAGAGGTAGAATAAGAGAACAAGGACATGTAGTTTTAACTTTGCTCAGCCCAAATCAGAAGGAGGAAACCGCTCTCAATTTCTTCCTAAGTCATCAGTTCCAGCTTCTTCTTTATCCAGTGCTCTAGTTACTAAGTTCAGAGAAGGTACCAAAGATAGAGAGCCAGGCTCTAAGTCTTAGGGCAGTGTTAGAAAACTCCGAACTAATCCTCTTTGTCAGACTTATGGTAAGAACCACAAGGGTGTGTGCATAGCTGGAAGTGATGTTTGTTTCGATTATGGCAGGACAGGCCACAAAGTTAGAGACTGCCCTCAGTCAGGTTACAAGAGTCATATCCTCTCCTCATCTCAGTCTGGTTGCGTAAATCAGTAGCATTCCACCTTCAGTGCTACTAGTGGGAAACTCCTAAAAAGACTTTATACTCTCCAGTCCTGGCAAGAAAAGGAAAATTCTCCTGATGTGGTTACTGGTACATTATAGATCTTTTATGTGATTGTTTATGCTTTGCTAGATCCAGGTGTTTCCTTGTCTTTTATTACTCCTTATATAGCATTTTATTTTGGAGTTAGTCCAAAAATTCTAGCAGAGCCCTTTTTAGTCTCTATCCCAATGGGTAAAAATATCATAGCCTGGCGAGTATATAGAAGCTACCCAATTATGATATTTCAGAAAGTCACTTCAGTAGATCTATTTGAATTAGAGATGACTGATTTTGATGTCATTCTCATCATGGATTGCCTTCATTCCTACTACGCCAAAATCAACTGTAGAAACAGGATAGTCCAGTTTCATATCCTAAATGAACCCCTCCTTGAATGAAAAGGTAGTGTATCCGCTTTCAGGGGTCAGCTTATTTCCTACCTTCGGGCAAAGAAAATGATATCTAAGGGATATGTCTATCATCTTGTTCATGTTAAGGATTCTAGTTCTAAAAATCGTAGTCTTGAATCCATTCCAGTTGTGAATGAATATTCAGATGTCTTTTTCGAAGATCTTTGAGGAATTCCTCCCGAAAGGGAAATACACTTTGGCATTGATCTTCTTCTAGATACTTAGCCTATATCTAGTCCTCCATACAAAATGGTACCATTAGAACTCAGAGAATTGAAAGAATAGTTGAAGTATCTCCTAGATAAGGGATTCATCAGGCCCCGTATTTCCCCGTGGGGCGCGCCAGTATTATTCATGTGCAAGAAAGATAGTGCTATCAGAATGTGTATAGACTACCATCAACTTAATAAGGTCATGGCCAAGAATAAGTATCCTCTTTCTAGAATCAATGACTTATTTGACTAACTTCAGGGTGCTAGCTATTTCTCCAAAATAGACCTCAGATCCAACTATCATCAGCTCAGAGTTAGAAAATGTGACATTCCAAAAATAGTATTCCGTACTCGGTATGGTCACTTTAAATTCCTAGTGATGTCATTTAGTCTTACCAATGCCCCAACAGCTTTCATGGACTTGACGAACCGTGTGTTCAAATAGTACTTGGACGTGTTTATCATAGTCTTCATATATGATATTCTGGTCTATTCTTGTAGTGAGTGAGATCATTCAGACCATCTTAGAATAGTACTTTAGACTATAAGAGATTATCAGCTATTTGGCAAATTCAGTAAGTGTGAATTTTAGCTATGATCAGTAGCATTCCTTGGTCATATCATTTTGGGTGATGGCATTAGAGTAGATCCTCAAAAAACTGAAGCAGTAAGAAACTGGCCCAGACCTGTATTTCCATCACATATCAGGAGTTTCTTCGGTTTGGCTGGCTGTTATAGATGGTTTATTGAGGGATTTTCTTCTATTGCATCCCCTATGTCCATATTGACTCAGAAGAAAATCAAGTTTCAGTGGTTAGATCTTTGTGAGAAGAGTTTTCAGGAGTTGAAGACTTGACTCACCTCAGCTCCAGTTTTAGGTCTTCCAGATGGTCCAGATGGGTTCATTGTGTATTGTGATGCATCCAGATTGGGTTTAGGTTATGTCCTCATGCAGCATGGTAAGGTCATATCCTACGCCTCCAGACAACTTAAACCCTAAGAAAAGAATTATCCTACTCATGGTCTTGAGTTACCAGCCATATTCTTTGCCTTAAAGATTTGGAGGCATTATCTCTACGGAGTTCATGTAGATGTATTCATAGATCATAAGAATCTTTAGTATATATTTTCTTAGAAAGATCACAATCTTCATCAGAAAAGGTGGTTAGAGCTCTTAAAACATTATGACATGAGTGCCCTCTAATATACGGGAAAGGCAAATGAAGTGGTTGATGCTCTCAGTAGACTATCGATCGGTAGTATTGCTCATGTGGATGACAGTAAGAAAAAGTTATCTAAGGAAGTACATCATCTTGCCAGACTAGGCATTCGCTTAGTCGATACAGATGAGGGTGATATATGGATTCAGAGAAGTTTAGAATCATCTCTAGTTTCCGAGATGAATGACAAGCAAGATAGGGATCCCAGCCTTGTCAAGTTGAAAGACTCAGTTCAGGATCAGAAAGTAGAGGTTTTCTTCCAAGGGAGAGATAGTGTTTTGAATTTTTAGGGTCGTCTTTGTGTTCCAAGTGTAGATGACTTAAGGCAGTGAATTCTTGTAGAAGCGCATGGTGCATGCTACTCTATTCATCTAGGGGCCACAAAGATGTACAGTAATTTTTAGGAAATCTATTGGTGGAGTGGGATGAAGAGAGATGTTGCAGAGTTTGTTGGTAAGTTCTCTACATGTCAGCAAGTTAAGAGAGAGCATCAGAAGACTAATGGTCCTATGCAGGAGTTCATTATTCCTACTTGGAAGTGGGAAGAAGTGAACATGGACTTCATGATGGGTTCTTCTCGAACTCATTATCAACATAATTCAGTTTGGGTCATTGTAGAAAAGATGACCAAATCAGCCGATTTCCTTCCAGTTCATATCTCTTATTTAGCCAAGGATTACGCCAAACTCTACATTTCGGAGTTGTTCAGATTACACAGTGTTCCATTATCTTTTATCTCAGACAGAGGTACCCAATTCACCTCTCACTTTTGGAAAGAATTCCAAAAGGGTCTTGGTACCCAAGTTCATCTCAGTACAACCTTTTATCCTCAGACAGATAGTCAAGTAGAAAGGACCATTCAGACTTTAGAAGATATGTTACGGGCGTGTTCAATTGATTTCAAGGGTATTTAGGATAAACACTTGCCTTTGATTGAGTTTGCATAGAACAACAGCTATCATTCCAGTATTCGGATAGCTCCATTCAAAACTCTCTATGGTAGGAGATGTAGATCTCTGATCGGTTGGTTCGAAGTTAGTGAGGCCTCAATCATAGGGCCTGACTTAGTATTCGATACCTTAGAAAAAGTCCAGTTAATTAGAGAAAGACTCTAGGTTGCTCAGAGCTAACAGGAGTCTTAAGCAGATGTTCGTAGAAAAGATCTCAAGTTCAAATTAGTAACTATGTCTATCAAAAGATCTCTCCCATGAAGGGAGTGAAGCGGTTCAGCAAGAAAGGGAAACTCAGTCCCCAATATATCGGTCCCTTAAAGATTCTTAGTCGATTCGGCAAGGTAGCTTCTGAGCTCGAATAACCTTCAGATCTAGCCTCAGTTCATCCAGTCTTCCATGTCTCTTTGCTCAAGAAGTGCATAGGTGACCCAACAGTTGTAGTCCCTATTCAGAGCATTGATGTTCAGAACGGTCTCTTTTATGAGGAGATTTCAATCAAAATCCTAGACTATCAGACTCGTAGATTGAGGAACAAAGAAGTCTCTCTAGTTAAAGTTCTTTGGGAAAAATCAATCTGTCGAGGGTGATACTTGGGAAGTAGAAGTATATATGCATACCAATTATCCTCACCTCTTCTCTACCAACTCAAATCAAGCTCAAAGTAATAGTCCTCCTTAAGCTTATTTAGTTTCATGTTCAGTGTTCATCACAAACTTGGTGTCAAGTACCATTGCATATTCAGTCATGCATTCATGTATCAGTTCAGTTATATAATTATGCATCAGACATGAATTCTCATTATGAGAAACTTAGTTCCTCAAAACACTTAGTCATGCATTTGTGAATCAGTTACACATGCAAAAGATAGGCATGTTCAGTAAGATATATTAAGTTATCGGTTATGTCAGCCATGAGTCATGTTCTAGTTATCTATGTTCAGTATGTATGTTAGTTTATGTACTTCCCCTCACTCTCAGTCTCATTCGAGGACGAATGTTCTTAAGGGGGAGATATTGTAATACCCCGTATCTTTTTCTAGCTAGAAATCATCTAAAAAATGTTAGGAGCTTTCTTTGAAAAATAAATCCACCGATATAAAATTCACCTAAATCTGATAACCAGGTAAGCAGTTAAGACTATTTAAAGTTCTCATCGTAAAATAACACCATATTGGTCAGTGGCACTCCGCGCCACAAGCTAAATTGGAAATTGTCCTTTTCTAGTGTCTCAGCGCAATTTCCTCCGTGTCGTGCCAAAGTTTCAGGTTGAAAAAGAAGGGGCAATGCGATGGCTCCGCGTCGCACCTTTCCTCAGTTTCCCAATTGTCAAATTCATGTGACATGACACGATAACACGCGTTGCGCCAGGTGTCTAATTCAAGAAATTTTTACTGAAACTACAAGACACGTACAGGGTTAAAAGGGTCAATTTTCCACCCATATTTAAGCCCTTTAACATATAATTTAGACACTTTTAACCCAAAACACACTCTCTTCTCTCAAATATGT
>NC_061121.1:177550803-177644470 GCF_002878395.1 Capsicum annuum | reverse complement strand
TAATCATGGAAGTATATGCCATGCCTTTAAGGAAATTTTCCATAACTTTTCCTTGACGTTAGATTATGGTCAGACTTAAAGCATTGGAAAGCTAACTCCATGGCCTATCTTTTAAGATGTCTAGAGTTTGAAAATTTTGGATATTACAGTACTGAACTCTTTTTAAAAACCTCTCCAAATGCTAGAAATAAACACTAAAACTTGATTTGAAATGATAGATATAAGCACTCCACGAAAATGGACTATCTCATGAACATAGATACAGGCTAACCTATAGGCATAGAAGGAGATTTGAATAAGAATGAAATGTTCTAATTTGGTCAACCGATCCATAATGACACAAATACCATCTGAACCAATAAAATTTTAAGGTAATCTACTAATAGCTCCATGGTAATCTTCTCTCACTTCCATTCAAGAGTGGACAACCTCTGAATCAAGCCATCAGGTCTCTGATGCTCGACCTTCTCCTACTGATAACATGCTTAATGAGTTACAAAGTCAGCCACATATTTCTTCATACCACTCTACCAATAATACTACCACAAATCTCTATACATCTTAGTTGTACCCAGGTAAATAGAATATTTGAAGTCGTGCTTCAAGATAAATAGACTAAATAAAGTCTCCAACCATTGAAACACAAATGCGGCCATCAAATCATAGAACAACCCTAAAATCTATGGTAGCCCTGTTGGACTCACAACTCAACACCTGATCACGAATGATACAAAGTCTCATATCCTACAACTTATTACTCCAAATCTACTCAAGTTAGAGTATACCTCACCTCAACACTAACAAGAATCCTCTTCAGGTCTAAAATATCAAGTCTCATCATCAAGTTGGCTAAGGAATGGATGTCCCATGCCAACGACCTCTGAGAAACTATGATAAAATCCAAGCTACCCATACTCACCATCTTTTGACTCAAGGCATTCGCAATAATATTCACCTTGGTCGAATAACACAAATTAAAGTTATCATAATACTTATACAACTCTGTCCATCTATGTTGCCTAAATTAAGCTCTCTCTTAGTCATAAGATGATAGAGATTGATGATCCGTAAAAATCTTAGAATGCACACCTTAAAGATAATGCCTCTAAATCTCAAGCGTAAAAGCTACTGCCGCTAACTCCAAATCATGAGTGGGGTAGTAACACTTATTCATATTCAGTTGCCTAAGGGCATAAGGAATAACTTGACTCTGCTATATCAGCACAAAAGCCAAACCAACACCTAAAGCATCACAATACACAAAGAATTCCACATTCTAAATAGGAGAAGCCAAAATAGGAGCTGAATTGAGAAATCCCTTAAGCTTCCCAAAGCTCAAATCACACTCCTCATACCGCTAGAAGGAAACATATTTTCAAGTAAATCTGGTTATCTGTGCTGTAATAATAGAAAAACTCTCAACAAACCATCTATAGTAACCAAACAAACTAATGAAGCTACAAACCTCAAATGAAGAAATAGGCTAGGCCCAATCACAAATATCCTCAATCTTTTTTTAATCAACCATAATCCCAACCTAAGACACCACATGCCTAAGGAATATCGTCGACTCAAGCCAAATTGCATACTTAGAGAATTTTGCAAAAAGCATATGATCTGTCATCATTTGGAGCACAATCCTAAAACACTTCATATGAACCTCTATACTCCTCAAATCTACAAGGCTGTCATCGATGAACACAATCATAAATTAATCCAAATAATGCCTTAGCATGCCATTCATCAAATCTTTAAATATTGGTGGGGCATTTGTCAATCCAAAATACATCATTTTGAACTCAAAATAAGCTTAACGTAACCTAAATGTTGTTTTCAGGTTTTCCTCATCCCGAATCCTTATCTGGTGGTAATTGAACCTCCAGTTAATCTTACAAAAGATTACTACTTTGTGAAGCTGGTCAAATAAATCATCGAAGTGAGGTATAAGATACCTATTCTTCACTGTCACTTTATTAAGTTGACTTTAATCAATACACATAAAAAAGAAACTAGTATTCTTCTTCGTGAAAAACACAGAATCTCCCTAAGGCAACACACTCAGTATAATAAAACCATTACCCAAAAGATCCTGATGTTAAGAGTTCAACTCCTTAAGCTCGATAGGAGCAGAAGGGGAGCCTTGGAGTAACTGGTAAAGTTGTTGCCATGTGAACAAGAGGTCATGGGTTCAAGCATTGGAAATAGCCTCTGGTAGAAATGCAAGGTAAGGTTGTGTACCCTTATGGTGGGGCTGTTCCCCGAACACCATGCATAGTGGTTGCTTTACTGCACCGGGCTTCCCTTTTTTAAGCTCGATAAGAGCCATATGGTAGGGTGCCATAAAAATAGATCGGGTGCTCAATTAAATATTAATAACAAACTCAGTATCACACTCAACTGAAAGACCTAGTAGATTGGAAGGGAAGACGTTAAGAAACTCACAAACTCTAGGAACAGCATTGTGCAACAGATTCTTCATACTAACATCATGAATATAAGTAAGATAAGACTCGCAACCCCTAAAAATAAGTCTTCTAGAATGAATATAAGAAATCATTCCCGCCAGATAGCGACTAATAGCTCCTTGCCACATAATCGAGGATATACTGAGCATGGTTAAGGTAATGGACTTGGCAAAACAATCTAAGACCACATGATAATGAAATATGCTATCTATGCCTAGAATTGCATCAAAATTCACCATATCTATAAACCTAATCCACTACTAAAGAATCATCCATAGGAGTTGATACAAATAACAACATAAATAAAAAATCTGAGATAACTCTTAACTATGGGGTATAATATGCAAGCACATGTAAATAAGTGGATTTTGAATAAAATAAAGAAAAGGTCAGAAGATGTTACACAAAACTCATACCTTTAATGAAAATAGCTAAAGACTCGGCCTTGGGATTAGTAGGTACGACATAAAACTAACCACGCCTACCACCTGACTAGGCTCCTAATCCATCTCTTATCCTACCTACTTGAGGACCTCCACAAGACCCTTGGGGATAAACCCACTGACCATGCACACTACCTTTATCTAGGGGAAAAACTAACCTAATTGGTGGAACAGTTTGAACTGAAAGAACCATTGATCCATGACTGGAGCACTCTCTCGAGAAATGGCCAAAGGCCCCAAAAGAATAACAAACCCTAGGTGTTTTACTAAAACTAGAAAATTTTGCTGACCCAGTATAAAAACCACAACTATAAAGACATAAAGAAGAACCCCTCAGAGGCTAACAACTACCATGGCTAAAATAATCATAAAAAATAGACTAGCCTGTACCGGTAATCTAATGTATGGCATGAATAGGCCAACTAGACTGACCCTAATTCTGATATGATTGATGTCGAAGGTATTTACCTTGAGAACCACTGCCTCTATATCATGAGCCACTACTAATCCTGCTGAAACTACCTTGATATTATGACTTTTTATCATAGCCTTATTATTCCTTATGATGTATATCCTCTATAACCTATGTATTATCAGGAACCTCAGCAAAAGACTAACCCATAACAACAAAACTCGATGTAGACATGTGGAGAGAAAGTCTTGATCTCTTAATAAAACACCAAACCCTCTTATACTTGATAGATAAAGTATATGTAGCATGCCTATCTAACTCATAAAATCATGCCTTATACTCTATAATAGTTATAGAGCTCTTATCCTACGTCAAGAATTGATCCCTCAACTAGTCTTAAAGATTGTATGGCATATACATCTTTAAAAAGTTCTCAGGAAATTAAGTCTATGTTAACATGGGAGATCTAGCTAGCCTGTAATAATGATGTCTTCTCTAATGATGTCGAGCTACTAAATTTGACTGAAATGTAGTGTAATCCATGAACGAGTCTTAGCTAGTACTAAATTATAGATCATATCCTCATAAGTAATCCACAAATGAGCTGCCATATACATCTACTAAATATTATAAATAGTAAGTTGGGTAATCATTGAGAGATCAAATATCGACTGAGTAACTACTAGTGCAGTAGGGACCTTAACTCTAAGAGGTGCAGCTACAGGCCACAGCCCCTCCTCATCCTCTAGTCATCCACAAACACTGATATGATCCCTAGTCATAGACTTAGGGTCCTCATCTAGTATAGCAGGAACACGTATCCCAATAATCTACGAAAGAGTGAAACCAAAGGAATATCAAAATCAGCTCAAACACTTTGAAAAAAATTAGTGAAAGAATTAAATAACCTATGAGTGTCCTATAGCCTTCCAAATATACGAGATGGATGTTTTGATCTATGGGACTCTACTAGACACTTGTTATTGTACAAGGAATATTGGTAAACCTAGCTCTAATACTAATTTTTCATGACCCAATTTAAGAGCCATGATGGAACCTAATTTATCCCATTAGTAATTAAACCAAACTATTGCTCAGAGTTGAAAGCAATGGGCTAATTTTTTTTATAAAAGCTGAAGATTTGGAAGTAAGGAATCACAATAAAAATCCATGTAACAATATTTTGAAGAATATATAAAACATCAATAAACATCCCACAACCTATTAGTGTGGGTAGAAAAGCCACTAACAAAAGGAAATACATTCATTATAATAGTCAATATACATAAGTCTTGAATAATGAAGACTAAGCAAAGTAGAAGAAGGAGAAAAGGGTAACTTTGACTCCAAGAGCTCACCCTACCTCTGAAACTCTAAATCGTAAGATCAAAATATCAACGATGGCCACTAGTACTCAGATCTTCACAAAAAAGGTACAATAATAAAGTTTGAGTACTAAAGTCATGGGTACTCAGTAGGAATCATTAGGAATCATTGGCCGACCAAGATAAATTATAATATAAGTAAAGTAAATATTAAAGATAAACAAACTAAGTCAACGTAAAGAGTGAAAACCTAGAGTAATCTCCTATACTATAAATAAATAAATAACAATTCCAACATTATAATAACATAAATAAATACATCACTATCTCTACAAACCGTGCCCCCATAAGCCAATAAGTGTGGAAAATTAAATGACCCAATGCAGACACCCATAAACTTAGAGGGTGTATTAAAGAGATTGAATAACCAAAATTCCAGAAATTTATCAAATATCAAGCCATAATCGTGAATCCATCCATTACATAACGTATAAAAAATAACTTCCCAATGCTACACTCAAACTAAAACTCATAAAATCATCAACATTTGTTAGACTTTAAAAAAACTCATGTCATCCATTGTCAGACTTGAACCTGAACTCAATATCAATAAATCATTGGACTTGAACAGGAACTTATATCAACTCACTAGTACCAAACTATCATAAGCATCAAGAATATAGTCACTTCAAAATCTAAAATATGCAAATTTAAGGATATACTGCGCCAGTAAGTCTACAAAGAGCTAACAGAGTCTTGCCTATTCTGGGCCACAACGGACCACTTCTAATCCCCAAAATCTATTATAAGGTATAATCAACCTAGACCAGGATAAATAAATGTCAAATAAGCCACAATTAGCCCTAAAATAGCAATTCTACCATAAACATGAGTATCTAAGTTTATTACACTTAATGTTACGGTCACATAAAAGTCTAAAAAATCTAAATAATACTAATTATACCAAATATACCCTAAGACATAATTCTAATCCCATTTCTAGAATAATATCTTAAATATAATATGAATTAGCCCAGGTGTCGCTTAAGAGGACACTAGGATTCTTAAGTGGTCAATGATTTCATGGCCAAGTGTCACTTTTGTGATACCTACCTAGTCTGAGCATGTCGCAAAACTAACCTCGGTATCAGTTAAGTGATACTTGCTTATGTGATGAGGGACACTCTTATGCAACCGTCATCTAGAAACCTGGTTGCTTTAGTGAACAACTTACCACAATCACAGGCTCTACTTAAGAGCCATTTGGCTGCTTAAGATGATGCACCAAATGAGTAGTGCATCAGCTGAGGACTTGAAAAATTCTAAGTCTCTACAAACCCTCATCAAGATTCATTTAGAATCCTGTATATGCATCCAAACTACACTACCCTACCAAATCCCAGAATTAAGACTCAATGGCACAGGCAAAATATCCATCTGAGTTTATTTTTATGAAATATGGGTCCCCCACCTAAGTGCCATTTTTCTTACGTTCCGGCCAATTGCCCAGAATGAGTCCTGAAGACTTGGGATCCTAGCCAAAGGTCCACCTATAATGAAATAAATATTTTAAGTATGTTGGAATTATCAAAATTGTTATATGAGGTCATTTGACTAATGTTTTCACCCAGTAGCCAATTTTAACTAGGAAAGTCTTCAAAATAGGGAATTGACTCTAAAAAAACAAACGAGCTTCCCAATAACTGATTTGTCAGCTCCAATAAGTAATAAATGACTTGCGGAATATATAGGAATTATCTAAATGGTGTAAATAAGACAAAATGAAGAAAATAACCTAGAGGGTTTTTACAATTAGTTTAATTCTAATTAGATGAAGAATTTCCTCCCTCCTTGCCTTTATTCTATGATATTGAGAAACCAATAAGATTGACTTATTTTCCCACTTTAAGACCCTTTTTAACCTACCATAGCATCATCAACTATATCAAATCGATTTGGGGTACTTGTTGATATCCACATCAAAAGTAAACAATTATTTAAGCCAACTCTAAATTGAGTAGTAGTACAAACTTCATCTTTGAAAAAAGCAACTCTCATCTACATAGGTTATTTAATTACCTAAATTTTTGTTATATTTTTGAATTATTCATTTCTCTATGATTTGACCATTTTCCCCCTCCCTTTGATTGATTTATGGTATATTTTAGGGTGTGTGATGATTGGTACAATTCCCAATGCAATTTTTTATGATTTTTCAAAGTTTGTGGTTTTTGGACGTTAAAAATGCTTGCTAGCTAACTTTAATCAACATTTATTTTTATATTCATAAGATGGCAAAATAGACTGTGCCAGAATATTAGGAACGTCGATTTTAGGTTTGTATCATTGTCGAAGTGGTTCTATGGATTTTTATCTCATTTTGATCCTTAGTTTTGAAAGTTTTGAAATTGGGTTTCGGGGCATAGTTTTTTGAAAATTACATTTTTTCAAAAATATGATATCTCCATTGAGTTTGGAGCATCATTTTTTATAGCGTAGCATAGTTCATTTGGGTTCTCCAGTTTTTGAATGAATCTCGAGGGGTCCTTAGTGACTTGGCATTTTCGAAATCTCCCTAACTAGTGCAATAAATATTGGTGTGTCTTCTAATATGGCACTTTGGGGCATTTAGCAGAGGGCAGTTTAGCAGCCTAGGATCTAGTAGGTATCGCTTTAGCGGTCACCTGGGTGCTTAATAACCGAATGCTAAAGTGGCCAGGGTCATCTTTAGCAGCCTGCACCCAAAGCAAGGTACCGCTATAGAAGTCACCTGAGTGATTTAGCACTGATGGCTATAGTGACCCAGGGTTTGCTTCAGTGGTACCTAGGTATATATATACATCCTTTTCTTTATTTTCCATTAGTTTTTACGCTTGGAGCTTTGGGTTTTAGGATTTTTGGGAAATTTCTTCCATTTTGAAGCATGGGTAGGCTCCAAACCCCTATTTCAATTATTTTCTTTGATTTTTGTCATTTAAATATTATTAAAACTCTATTTCAAAAGTGGAATTTGGGGATTTTTGGCAAGAAGGACTAAGTTACTAATTCATCAATTAAAACCCTAATTTAACCTATTTTTACTTGAGTTTTGTTCTATCGCATTCCTTAATAATGGATAATATGTTATTGGACTAAAACTCTAGTTATATCTTTATTTTTCTAAAACCCATTTTGGGCGTCCTTTCTAAGCTCAATTCAAACATGGGCACTTTGGGTATCATTTGATTTTTTTATGCTTAAATTATATATGTGTATATTTTACTGGATTCTGCATCTATTTTTGAGAGAAAGGTTCTGTGTTGAAGGCTTTTGAATAATATTTTCTTCATTTGAGCTAGGTTATGGCTTCACCTTCTTTAGACTAGGCTTGATGGTTAACTAGACTAGGTTGGTTAGTCAACATTCGTATAAGTTCATGTCATGGGTGTGGAAACTAATCATGATATAGCTTTATTATTATTTTGTGCCTATGTGGGTAGCTATGGTGTTGTTATAGTGGTTTTGCTACGTGATTAGCTTGGTATTTATGTAACTGGTTATATTCTTTTTGGTGGAAAAAATCTCTAAGGTATTATTTGTGTGGTATAAAATGGCATATTATTATATATCTTTCCCTATTGACTTATGGACTATACTGGATCATGGATGGCTAGCATAATGAGTGGATATATGGCTCAAATTGTTGGTATATTTGTTGGATTTGGAAATTCTCATTCTTGTTGGTTGTGAGCATTACATCCTCATATTATACACATTCATGAAACATTAGAAATGGTTTTATTATTAGTTAATGGACTGTATTGGATCATGGATGGTTGAAATATTGAGTGGATTTGTGGCTCACATGGTTGATATATTTTTTTGATTGGAAATTATCATTCTGGTTAGTTTTGAGTATTATATCTCATTTCATCCACAGTCATGAAACATTACAACTACCATAGAAACACTAGTTTTTTTAGAAAAAAATAGACATCCTTAAAAACCCTTTATCGATATATGTGCCAGAGAGGATTTAAGGATATTGGATTGGTATTAGATATTGGAATGTATATTGGTTGCAAGAACCCCATGGGTCTTATGTTAGATTTGTTATGTACTTCTATGCTATTATTATACTTATATAGTCCGTCTTTATTCTAGAAGCCTCACCTTGGGTTGTGTTGTTATTTTACCCTTTTCATATCAGTTTGGGTGATATGTTTATTTCTCAAGGCTTGCTGCGACAAGTTAATGACCCTTGAATTTCGGGTCGTGAAAATTTTATATCAGAGCTAGGTTCATTGGTCTCATGTTTGTATGAATTAAGTGTCTAGTAAAGTCTCTCATATGGGTACATAGAGGTTCATACCTATGTTTGAAAAGCTATAAGATATCTTTAGGAAACTTCCTTTATTTTGTTCCATATCATACTTATTCTTTCATTCCTTGCGTACTCAATCATATTTAACTTTTTTCTACACAGATGGTAAGGACTAGATCTCTTGAGGTTAGTGATTCAGAGCTATCATTCAAGAAGAGAGCTTAGTCAAGAGGATGAGTTGTGAGTCATGGATTGTCTCGAGGTAGTGGGAAGGCATGAGGATTTTCCACATCCAAATGTATTTCTAGGGTGTTCTCCCCTGAGCCTCAGGTTGAGTATTCAGAGATATAAAGCCTACTCAGATCCCACAGGGTTCTTTAATCGAGTCTTTGAGGGTTGGTTGATTCATTTGCTAACCCATTTGGAAGGTGTTCCTTTGAGTTCACCTGGTGTTCCTTTAGCTTCAAGAATTGTACCTCTATCTGTGCCAGAGTTTCCTTATGATATTCTTTTGATTCTGCATACGAATCATCTAGTTGTACCAACATCTGTTTATATTACTCCATAAACTTTGAGTGTTATTCCTCCTTTTATTCTTGTATTCGAGTATGATATTTTTAAATCAGGAGTTCAGCCTTCATCTATGTTTCCCCTAAATGTGGGATCTCTGCCAGCCAGTATCACTATGCCTCCTATTATTGCGAGTCTAGTTATATCTTTAAAAGATATAGATATGATTTATAGATTCACTAACTTAGGTCCACCCAGGTTTTGTGGTGCAGTAGGCGAGGACGCCTATTAGTTCTTTATTTATAAAATGAGAAGTTGCATAACCTTGGACCACTTGAGTTACATGGGGCTGCTTACACTACTTACCAATTGAGAGATACAACTAGGGATTGGTGGAGGTGACTTGTTACTTGCGTACCTATTAGTTCTCTAGAGATGACTTGGGATCATATTTCTGAGACCATTTTGGACAAGTTTATAAAGTTTGAGACTTCAGTTAAGAGATAAGTTTGATAATCTAAAGCATGGATCCATGACTATTATGGAGTATGAGGTACATTCAAGGCATAGTCTATATATTCTTATACTAGTATTGGCATTGAATCTAAAAAGATTTGGAAGTTTCTGAAGGGATTGGATGTTTTTCTTCAGCTTGCTACTGCCCAGATATTCGTGTCAGGGGCATAGTTTCTCAGTATAGTAGATTATTCTAAGATGACTGAGTCTATTCCTTGAGTATCTCATTGAGGAACCAAGAGGGTGCATCGTCAACATGAGTTCAGAGGTCATACTCATCTAGTCAAAGATTCTAAAGGTTTCTGCAGGTATCATGGTAGACCTATCCAGAAAACTTTGCAGGGTTTAGGTAGTGGGTCTTCTGGTTCAGCAATATCGAGCGGTCATTTTTGCTCCATCATACGCCCCTTATTGAGTTAAGCCACAATTTGGTTAAGAACTATCCCCATCTAATTTTCAAGCCTACTACTAAATAAACACTAAGGGGTAGAGGTCCTACTAAAGATGCACAAGGCATAGGTAAGGTGCCCGTGTTTGTGGTCCCAAGGATACTATGTCAGCTGATGGTCATAGAAAGCTCTATGTTATACACACTAGATACAGGCAGAGTTTTTTTATGCTTTTATCATAGATATAGTCCTAGTTTATTTCATATTTATATCTATGTTATTTGATGTGGGGTCAACTTACTCATATCTATCTGCATATTTTACTTCAGGTTTTAATTCAGCTAGTGAGCCTTTTGCCATGCCTATCCATATATCTTCCCTCAAAGAAGACTCTTTAATGGTGGATCGGGTCCACCGATCTTGTGTTGAGACCTTTGTTGGGCGTAAGACTTGGGTAGATCTGATTATCCTAGATGTGATAGATTTTTATGTCATCTTGGGTATGGATTGTTTATCTCCTTATCATGCTATCCTATACTATTATAGAAAGACTGCGACCTCAGCTTCATAGGGTGTGCGTAGGTTAACTTAGTAGGGTGTGTTTTATTCATCTCCCAAGAGAGTTATATCTTTCCATCAGGCTTGTTGCTTAGTTGAGAGGGGATGTTTGTCGTATCTATCCTATATTCCTAATACTAGTATTAAGTCCCCACCTCTTTTGGATTCTATATGTATTTTCCATTAGTTCATAGATTTTTTCCTTACGAATTTACCTGGTATGTCCCTGGATCATGATATTAACTTTGCTATTGATGTTGAGCAAGGCACTAAGTCTATTTCCCTACGAAGGATCTATTGCACAATGATAATGCTCAACTTACATGTTAATTTAAGTGCAAAGCGGTCATTGTCAATATAATAACCCAACAAGAGTTGGGGTCAAATCCTTGAGGAACAATGTTTGTGGCAAATGGGTAAGTTCAAAATGAAAGTACCTATTAAATTCAAACTTAAGATACAAAGACTTGGGGGTTGTAAACGTTTTCAAAGATATGATTAATTTTGGGCTTCTAAACAACTAATTAAAGACTAAGTATAATTAGAGTATAATCAATTAGGCATGGATCCTGGGATTATACAATCCTAGGGGAAAGTTATGCATGGGAACATGATGATTTGGTGCAAATTCTAATAGTTAATGATGTGGCGGGCTAGATTTAATGTCCTTGAATCTAGTTTGTCAACAAAGTCTCTAATATGTAACTCATTGGCCCTTTCAAGTACCTAACGAGTGTGTCAATTAATGCCACCCAACACCTAAATTGGGCATTCCTATTACTTGGAAGATGCCTATAATATAGCCTACTCTATATTCACCTTTATTTCTATGATAGCAAAAAGATAATAATCTACATCCTTAATTGACCAATAATTTCTCTATCCCCCATAGCCCTCTTTCAAATGATGTCATGGGTTTCAAAAGTTCACCCAAACCCCTCTTTGAAGGATGGTTTGAGCTTTCAGGAGTTTGGGGTTTTCACCCACAAGCCCATTTTTGGCATTTGGGGGTTTCACCCACAAAACCAAACTAATTTAACCAAGCAATAGTAGAACACATTATCAACAAACTACAATCTACACAAAGAAATCACATCCCACACATAAATGCACCCTATTCTAACATAATCCAATGAGTAAGAACTAGCAACTCATAAAGATAATAAAAAAAAAATACCATAATCTCCATCAATTTCATTCATGAAAAATATAGAGAATGTAATCCACTCTTTAAATTCCAATGAATCATCAATAGGATTTGCCAATTCTTCAATTTGGAGTTTCTCTAATTAATTCTCGCCTCAATTTAGTTTAAATTCAAGCTCCAAGATCCAGGTGATCAAACCTAAACTAAGGATAGGATAATATATAAGATAAAATATGGGATGAAAAATGAGCTAAAGCCCCCTATTTAAGCCCCAATTCCAAATTTTCCAAATATTATAAAAATTCTATTAAGACTTTTCCCGTCTACAGTGATCATCATCCCTTGACTGGGATCGCAGTAGTCATATCGCAATCACCCTTTGGTTGACTTGTTGACAGACCATGATTGCGACCCTTATGCCACTCTCACGGTAACTGAGGGTGGACTCTTGGCCTGCAATTTCAGCTTTTGTTCTTTTTGCTTACATGTCTTCTCTTTCACCTTCTCCTTAGATTATTTTTATCAAGTTTCCTTGCTCATCTTCTCATTGCAATTTTTACCTACACAAATGAGTATTCAGTAAGAAAGTAACAACAAATCAATGAAAAAGCCTGATAATTTAGCCTTAAACATGATTGTAAGTGGTCAAATTGATGACTTATCAACACCCCTAAACTTAAATTATTGTGAGTCCTCTTGAAACCAAGAATAATTCAATAGGATAGGGTACATAACAAAAATCCACCCAAAAGAAAACTATACTAGAGAAATAAGCTATCAAATATCTATAAAGACTTTTCAAACATTTCATGTCATTAAGTAAACAAAGATTTTCTAATAACACATATTATGAAGCAAGGATGCTAGTTTGTATCAAATGAATCTTCCAAATCAACAAAGCACCTTAAGAGGAAAACTAAAATCTTTAAAAAAATGATCAATCCTACCAATGCAAGTTACTTCACCCATTTACCCAAACTAAGAGTAAAACTTCACCCTCTACCCCATGGTATCGATGCCTCTGACAAGCAAGAGTTATCTCCACACGCACAAAAGGCATTTAAATTTCTAAAGAAGCTCAGATAATGAAAGAATTCACACTCACTCTTGAATAGAAATTCAAGTACAATGAGTTTAACCATAGGCTTACCCTTTGTGTTTTTTGCCACTAATGTGGACTTACCTAGTTTGAAATCACCAAGATCTTGTAGGAATAAAGTTTTAATGTGTGGCAAGGAATATATATGGATCAAGTAACTAAAATACCTCTTTTAATGCAATTACTCAATATTTTCTACCACCAAAATTTTCAAACTCTCCACCTTATTCTCGTTCAATTCATTTTCCATATTTTCCGAGCCCTTTTTCTTTTCTTAGCGTTTGACTAAAAATTCAATTCCACCATTTTCTTCCTTCATTTCATTGAATTTTCCAAGAGACTTTCTAACTTTAAGCCCGTTTTATCCCTTCATTCATCCAATTTCTCTTCAAGATCTATGGGCTAGGCTATTCAACTTTATTATTAAGCACATCTCTTGTCTTTTAAGAACTTGAGTTGACAACCTTACATACATATTTATTTGATCATCTTAGCACATGACATTCATCCCCCCAAACTTGGAATTTGAACCACCATCACATTATTTTACCAACTACATAGAACCCCCCAAACTTAGACTTTTGCCTATATTTTATTTATTAGAATCATGCAATGCATCAAAGGAGGTTAAGTGTCAAAGGGGAGATTTTAAAAAATGATTAAGTGTCATAGCAAGGTTATCATTAGACAAAGAAAGAAAAATGGGTAAAAAGGCTCAAACAGGTTAACTAGGAAAAAATTCAAAGTGGGAATTTGGCTATGTGACAGGTCAAAAATGGCCTCGGATCATTCTCAAACCAAGTCTGTCAAGGATTTCACTTTGAACACACTCATGGAAAGTTCTAGACCACACATATGTACAAGACTTATAAGAAAATCTAACAACACATGGAATCATACTCATAGAGCAAAAAGTTAGTCTCCCAACTAATTTGAGCAATTTGAGCTTAATAAGTAACACCGAGTCATGACTCATCCTTGTAAAGAGAGAGCCAAAAATTAAATTTAATGGTCTCACTCAAAAGAAAGCTCAAAAACATCCTTGATCTCTCTCTCTTTTTAAAAAAGAAAAGTATCAATTCATTTCTTGCCAATGACATTTGAAAGAATTTTTGAGCTTTTGCCTCTTCCTAAATAATTAAAGAAAAACTTAGGTGCATGTAAGGGAACATTATCATTATACTTCATGGGATTCTTTCCTCACAACTTCATATATCATCCATTCAGTTCATAAAACACTCATAGCACCAATGGAAATACAATGACCCTTTAACCTTAAGAATGGTGTCACCCAATCTATCATAGGAAAAGGCAAGCATAAATGTTCCCCGGGTTACGTAGACTTCACCAAGAGATTCCAAGACAAGAACACTAATCGATTACAACATGGACACAACATTCATCAAAAATTTCAACCAAAAACCACTATTTATACGACTTTTAAGATCAAGTGGACTCAAAGATATACTCCAAAAGTGATCACATAATGCCCCAAGAAATTTTACAGTAACCTTTACAAGTATATAAGCCATTTATCTCATATTGGTATTTTAACAAACATATGGTGTGCATGTTAAGTAAGAGCTTGAATAGATAAAATAACAATACATGTGGACAAGCCCAATACACCAATTCATCACCAAACATACCACTGTAGTCATACTAACCCAATTAGATTACCCACCACTTAATTAAGCAAACAAACCAAAAATAGGTAGTGTTTCATAAAACACATATTGTGAAATAGTGTATGAAAGCAAGAATTTTTCAATTTAACATTTGAGACAAGGCACACATACAAAAATCTTCATCCCAACAACCACATTATACCAAATTAAGCTTAAATGTACTAAATTCAAACAAAAAGAAACCATGGAATGTGATCATCATTCGTATTTTAAAGATCATACCTTGTAAGCTTAATAAAGAGAGGAAAGTGATGAAAAGAAAGTCCAATATACTTATCTGGGGACTCATTCTTCATGTACCCATTCTATCTGGTTCTATCACCTAAAAACACCAAAAAACAAGATAAAAAATGAATTAAAAACATTAGAAAATATCATTTAAAATTCCTTGGGTTGCCTCCCAAGAAGTGCCGTAGTTAACTTCGCGGCACGACATCTTTTATCTATCAAATTTATATCTCCATTTGGAAGAGTTAAAATGGCGGCCCAACATTAGCTCAATACATCATTTAGGTGTTTTGGGAAAAGGTAAGGACATAATGAAATATTTTCCATCTCTCCACTGTGAAAATTTAAACCTTTTATCCAACTTCACATCAAACTTTCTAATAGTCTCGTTGGGTATTGGTTAGAGTATCAAAAATTCACTTGTTACACACCAAATTTTGCATTTATTGGCCTTCAAGTGAGGGGCTTCATTTTGAAATTCTTGAATGAAAAACTCCAAAATGTAAGGATTTTCCTCCGCATCTGCAAAATTCATCATTTGGTTGGGTAGTTCAACTTTCATCATATCCACCAAGCATAATATTGAAAAGTGGTTCAAGTAAGGTCTTCTCTCTAATTCTAGAGTTGCGTCCATTTTGAAATTCTTGCCCCAAATTGGACTAGAGCCATCACAAAGGATTTACTTGGCTTTTTTTTTTACTCTAGTACCATTTCCTAAATCTTAGCATCATCTCTTATGTTTGGCTTGATTTTTTGGGAAATTATCGAGGATTCTTCAATATTGAGCTCATTTTTAAGAGTGGGCACACTCATAGTGTTTGAAATATTAGCCTCCATACCCACTTCTTCTGTCCTTTCAGTTCTCTCTTTACATGCCCGTATGTCTTGATGCATGAGTTGAATGTTATCCCTCGTTATCTCTACACGATCCAAGATAAGTTGAAGCATTACCTAAACACCATTATATCTGGCACATTTTTCTTCCTTTTACTCATTTTAAAACCTATCAAATTCACAAGAAGAATTAGTAGTTAGGTTAGTATAACGAGGGGAAATGGCATTTCAACAATCGCTCCAATGTTCATGTCGACCACCACATAAGGAGCAATCATACTTCAAAGAGGATCGAGGTGGTTCACACATCTCTTTCTGGGGAGCAGATCTACAATCTCTCCAAAAGTGGGGTCCACCAATAATATGAACATGGAATATAAAGATAAGATTTCCAACCACTAAACTCATCTTCATTCCAAAATGCCATAGTAACAAACAAATAAAAATAAAAATCTACCTAACACAAGGAACAAAAGAAAATCACAAAAAAATAATTACAAGTTTTGATATAAGCAAGCTAAAATTTCAAACTAACTCAATACGCCAATTTTTTCCATGGCAATCGCGCCATTTTTTATAACGCTCAACTTACACATTAATTTAAGTACAAGGCAATCATTGTCAATATAATAACCCAACAAGATTTGGGGTCAAATCCATGAGGAAAAATGTGAGTGGAAAATTAGTACGTTAGAAATGAAAGTACTTACTAAATTAAAACTTAAGATACAATGACTTGGGGGTTTTAAATATTTTCAAAGATATGATTAATTTTTGGGCTTCTAAAGGACTAATTAAAGACTAAGAATAATTAGAGTATAATCACTTAGGCATAAATCTTGTGATTATGCTTTCGTAGGGGCAAGTTATAAATGGGAACATGATGATTCAGTGTAAATTCTAATCATTAATGATGTGGTAGGCTAGGTTGAATATCCTTGTGGCTAGGTTGAATATCCTTGTGGCTAGTTTGTCAACTCAGTCTCAAAGATATCACTCAGTAACCCTTTTGAGTACCTAATGAGTATGTCAATTAAAGCCACCCAACACCTCAATTAAGCATCCCTATTTTTAGGAAGATGCCCAAAATATAGCCTACTCTCTATTTACCCTTATTTCTAAGATAGAAAAAAGATAGTAATCGATATCCATAATTGTCTACTATTGTTTTGCCCCCTATAGCCCTCTTTCAATGATGTCATGGGTTCTAAAAGTTCACTCAAACCCCTCTTTCAATGATGGTTTGAGATTTCAAGAGTTAAGGATTTTCACCACAAACTAATTTTTGATATTTTAGGATTTCACCCATAAAACCAAACTAATTTAAAAAAGAAATAGTAGAAAACATCATCAAAAAACTAGAAACTATACAAATACATCACAACCTACACATAAGTGCACCTTATTCTAACATAATCCCAAGAGGAAGAACTAGAAATTCATAAATATAATAAACCAAAATATACCAAAATATCCATCATTTTGATTCATGAAAAATAAAGAGAACGAAAACCATACTTTAAACTCTAATTAATCATCAATGGGATTTGCCAATTCTTCACTTTGGAGTTTCTCTAATTAATTCTTCCCTCAAATTAGTATAAATTCAAGCTCCAAGTGATAAACTCAACTCTAATGATAGGATTATATGTAAGATAAAATATGGGATGAAAAATAAGCTAAAAATCCCTATTTAAGCCCTAATTCTACATTTTCCAAATATTAAAAAAATGCCTTTTAAACTTTTTTGCCCTAACCACGATCTCCATTCCTTGACTGTGATCAAGGTAACGTTATCATGGTATGCTTATTGTGGTATCCCTTTGGTTGACTTGTTGACTGACCATGATCACGACCCTCATTCTATGACCACGGTAACTGTGGTTCTACTCCCAGGCCTACAATTTCAGGTGTTGTTCTTTTTTCTCACATTTCTTCTATTTCACCTTCTCATTAGATTATTTTTATCAAGTTCCCTTGGTCATCTTCTCATTGCAATTTTTAACTACACAAATAAGCATTAAGTACGAAAGTAACAACAAATCAATGAAAAAACATGATAATTTAAGCTTAAAAATGCAAGTAAGTTGTCCAATTGACGACTTATCACAGAAGTTGTTAGATAAAGAAAAAGGATTGGTATATGAATATGTGTATTGATTATAAACAGTTGAATAAGGTGATGCTTAAAAATAAGTATCCTCTTCTTTTTGTTGATGATTTTTTGGATTAGCTTCACGGTGCTTTGGTGAATTCAAAAATTGATTTAAGATCTGGACATCACCAATTGAGGATTATAAATTTGGATATTCTGAATATAGATTTTGGTCTTGGTATGGTCATTATGAGTTCATGGACATGTCTTTTGGGTTTACCAATTCCCAAACTATGTTCATGGAGTTGATGAACTGAGTATTTTTGTTTTATGTTAACTCCTTTGTTATTGTATTTATAGATGATATCTTGGTTTATTCTAAGAGTGAGGTCAATCATGAGGAGCATTTGGCCATTATGCTTTAATATTGAGAGATGAGAAGTTTTATGTTAAGTTCTCTAAGTGTGAGTTTTGGTTGGAGTCTATTTCTTTCATAGATTGTGTGGTTACAACGGATGGTATTATGGTTGATTTGACCAAGATTTTAGCGGTTAGATATTTGAAGTTTTGTTGGTTTACTAATTTACTATAAATGCTTCTTTGAGGGTTTTTCATATACTGTGATTCCTTTGGCTAAGTTGACTCAGAAACATATTTCCTTTCAGTGGTCCGATGCTTGTGAGAGATATTTTAAAAGCTCAAGGATTTATTGACTTCAGCTCCTATCTTCACTTTGCCCATGAAAGACATGGGTTTTTCCTCTTTAAATATAATTATGGTGTTGGGTTAGGTGTTGTGTTAATGTAGGAAGGTAAGGTGATTGCATATGCTTTTTGTTAGTTGAATCCCTATGAGAGAAATTACCCTACCCATAATTTAGAGTTCTGCACAATTGTATTTACTGTGATGTTGTAAAGGCACTACTTTTAGGGAGTCTATTGTGAGATTATCTAAGATCATTGTAGCCTTCACTATTTCATCACCCAGATAGATCTTAATATGAGGTAGTGTTGTTGGATTTAGTTTCTTAAGGTTTACGATCTTAATATTCTCTATCATCCTGACAAGGCTAATATGGTTATAGATGCTTTAAGCTTAATGTCAACTAGCATCAGTAGTTTAGTGCATCTTAACCTAGGAGAGGCCTTTGGCCTTAGAGGTTTAGTCTTTGTCTAAACAGATGAATAGGCTTTATATTTCAATACCTGGGTGTATTTTGGCATTTATGTGGCATGAGGAATAATATGTAAGATTTATAGCTCGTTGCCTATGTAGTTAGTAGGTGAAGACCAAGCATTTGAGGCCTACTTTGAGGCCTGGTGATTTTCTTCAGTGGTTACCCATTCTCGAGTAGAAATAAGAATATATCACTGTAGACTTTATGATTGGGTTTTGTCATACTTATAATGGTTCTAATAGTTTTTGGGTCATTATGGATCGATTGACCAAATATGCTCATTTCATGCTTGTTAGGTTTCTTTTAGTTCAGAGAGGTTGGCTAGTATTTTTATTTTTGAGATAGGTCATCTTCATGGTGTGCCAGCATCTATCATCTCATAGAGATTTGGTGTTCACATATCACTTCTTGAATACTTTTTGGGAGGAGTTGGGTAGTCGGGGAGACTTTAATATAGTACTGCACCCCAGACTAATGGTCAGTCGGAGTAGACTATTCAGGTGTTGAAAGATATGTTCTATGCTTGTGTTATGGAGTTTAGAGATCAGTGGGAGCAACATCTATCTTTGGTGGAGTTTTTGTATAATAATACCTATAATCTAGTGTTAAGATTACAACTTTTAAGGCTTTTATTTGTTGGCTTTGTCAATCTCCAGTTGGTTGGTTTGAGGTTCCTCAAACTAGATCTGGAGGTATGGACTTGCTTTGTGAGCCCTTGTATAGTATTTGGGTTATTTAAGATGGAATTTGATCAACTCAGAGTAGGCAAAAGTGTTACGCAGATCATAGACTTTGTGCCATGAGATGTAGTATTGGTGATCGAGTTTTCCTTTATTTGTCACCCATGAAGGGTATAGTGAGGTTTGGTTAGAGGGGCAAACTTAGCCCTATGTATATAAGGCATTTTTAGCTTCTTGAGACTATTGGGGATGTGGCCTATGAGTTATCATTATCCCCCAAAATTATTAGTTGTTCTTCTAGTTTTTCATGTTTCCATGCTTCAGCACTATATTTCAAACAAGTCTTATGCCATTCGTTGGGATTCAGCGTAGTTAAATGAGAGGTTGTTTTAAATTGAGGAGCCTTTCTCCATTCTAGCCAGGAATATAAGCAGTTGCGCTCAAATATATTCAATTTTTAAGGTCCATTTAAGACGTTGACCTATAAATGAGGTAACTTGGGAGGTCGAGTCTGATATGCATAGTAGTTATCCCTAACGTTTAACTAAATCAGGTATTTCTCTTCACTTTAGTTGGAGGACAAACTAGATTATTAGTGGTGGGTGATGCAATAACCTGATCTTTGGTGATTTTTTTAATGATTAATTTGTGTGATTTGACCATTTTACCCCTTCTTATTATTGCTTTGTGTTACTTCTATGGTAAGAGGATGATTGACATAGTTCCCAATGCATTTTGGTGTGAATTCTTTGAGTTTGTGGTTTTTGGAGCTTAAAAAGGCTTATTATTTGTCTTTGGTCGACATTCATTAGTTTGTGCATCAATAGCAAAATGGACTATGCCAACAAATCCAGAACATTGATCTTAGTTTTGTATCATAATTGGTGTGGTTTTATTATTTTTTAGCTCATTTTGATCCTAGGTTTGGTGTGCTTGCGTTCTTGGGATTTTTGATGAATTCCAAGTGCTTGCAAATTTTCCAAGTCTCCACAACTGGTCCAACATATACTGCTAAACCAACCCTTTGGGCGCTTTAGCAAAGGTTACTTTACCATCCCTGTTCAGCCTTAAAGGGTCCGCTTTAGTGGTCACCAAGACGCTTTAGCACCATCAACTAATGTGGTCTGCCACCCACGCGAGGTGTTGCATTAGCGATAACCTAGGCACTTTAGAAACAACCGCTAAAGTGGCCTAGGTTCACTTAGTGTACTAGCACCCAAGTGAGGTATTGCTTTAGCGTTCACCTAGGCTTCTTAGTACTGATTGTTAGAGAGACCGAGGGTGGCACCTAGGTATATATATACCCCTTTCTTAAATTTTCCATTATTTTTGACACTTGGAGCATAGATTTTTAAGGGTTTTGGATTATTTCTTTCATTTTCGAGCTTGGGTAAGTTCCAAATCCCTATTTCCGTTATTGTCTTTGATTCTCGTCATTTAAATCATGGTAAAACTTGATTTCAAAATAGATTTTAGGGATTTTAGTTGGGATGGCCTAAATTAGTATTTCTTCAATTTAAACCCCAATTTCAACCTATTTTAACTTTTATTTTATTCAATAGCTTTCTTTAATCATGGGTGAAATATTATTGAACTAAAATTCTGATTTTACCCTTCTTTTTTGAAAAATCTTTTCGAGGGCCCATTTGGACCCCGACCTAAAAATGGGCATTATGGGTATCGTTGGCTTTGTTTTGATGGGTAACTTCTAAATTTGTATGTTTTAGTTGATTCCTCATCCTTTCATCAGATGAAGGATTCTTGTTGATCACTTTAAAACCAAGTTTTCTTGATTCAGGGTAGGTTATGGATTAACCTTCTCCAAACTAGGTTGGGTAGTTAATATTGGTTTAAAATCATGTCATAGGTGTGGGAACTAATAATCGAAATGGCTTTATTATTGTCTTGTCCTCGTGTAGGGGCACATATCATTGTTATTTGGTGATTTTAAGATATTATTTGGTATCTGTGATCGCGTGGGATCTTCTGTGATGTTATTAACCTGGTATATGTGTTATTGGTCATATTCTTTTAGTGGAAAAATTTCTAAGTTTTTATTTGTGTGGTATCAAATTGTATATTATTATATATATTACTCTGTTAGCTTATGGACCATATTATATCACAGATGGTTGACTTATTGAGTGGAGTTGTGGCTCACATGGTTGGTATATTAATTGGATTTAGAAATTCTTATTCTGTTTGGTTGTAAGCTTACATCCTCATAACATACACATTCAAAACATTGGCACCACATTGGAAATACAAGCTTTTTCTGACAAAAATTCTGACATATATAAAAACCTTCTACCGATGTATGTGCTAGAGAGGGTTTATGGATATTGGATTGGTATTAGATTTTGAATTGTGTATTGGTTGAAAAAAACCCCTTGGGTCCTATGTCGGAGCACAACTCGATAGGTGTATACGGAGGTTGTGTGACAACCTCATGCATCACATCATCATTATCTTTTTCATTGTATTTTATACATTGTATACATTCTGTGTTGTTTTTTCTTTTTTGATGTGATGTCTATATTTTATTCTTCGTTTTTTTACCTGTATTTTTGTATATTTTTATATTGTAGAACTGTCAGCAGAGATCGTGTAGGTTACCGTTTGGGATATTTTTCGATTACAGCTGAAGTTCCTATGGTGTGTATTTTCTATACTATATTTTCTACTTAGCTTAGTCTGCCTATGATACCTATTGAGTACAATATACTCACTGCTACTACACCCTTTTGGTGAGGCACGAGTGTGTTGATCTATAGCACCTTCAGGTAGTACCTGGAGTATTTTCAAGGTAACAGTCATTCTATGCATCCAAAGTTGATCCACTGCCACTTATTGTTTAGCTTATATCTTGTTTTTGTATTTTAGAGACAAATTATGTTCTTTTTGGACTATCAGTTGTCTCTTTTGACTTCGAGATGTAATTAGTTGGTTCTTACACTATGACACGAGATTTTGGACAATCTATGGTAGCTTGGTTATGTACTTATTTGCTATTATTATAAATGTGTGGTTCAGCTTCATTCTAAAATCCTTATTACGAGACACTATAAAACTTCAACTATTTTATTTTTTACCCTCCTACGTGTGTAATGTTAATTTTTGTCATGAATTATTTTTAGAGATGTTAAAAGGGTAATTTTCGAAAATTTTGAATTTTTGAAAGGGTTTCAAGGTCATTTTAAGACCCTGAGGTAGTGAAGGTCCATGATATTGGTGTGTCATAGAAAATAACCTAAAAGATCATAGCGTGGCATGGAGGCTAGCCTCCGCAATATTAGCTGTCACGCTGTTATGTTTAAAATGCGTAGTTTTTGTTATTTCACTTAGGGTGAGTGGCTTTTTGTATTTCTACCCCTTATATAACCTTTAAACAAAAAATAATCCCATTCCCTTCAGTTTTTAAAGATCAAATCATTCTCGTGCTCTCTCAAACTCAAAACCCAAGAACATTCAAGGAATTTACAAGGGATTCACCATTCAATCTCTAAACTCCGGATTGTTTTAAATCACTTTTGTATTTTTAGGCATGTATCACATTCCACAACTTTAATTTTACATTGTGGCACTTATTTAATCATTATCCATGTACTTTAAATTGGTGGGGTTGAGATTGGATAAAAGGATTTCGATTGGTATCACTAGAGTTATTTTTCCATGTTTTAAATTGATGATTTATGTTTTAAATTAATAGTTTTTAGACTAAATAGGTGCATTAGTCTAGGTGTTGGAATGGGTAACATGGGCTTCCCAGAATTGATGTCTTTTTTGGCTTGGTAATGCCATTAACCGCAACATACTTTTTTAATTTTGGTTTTGAATATGGATAATTGAGTAATTCAACTTATTTATGAAACCATTCCATGGTATTATGGATAACTAGTTAAAATAGATTTGAAAGGCCCTTAGTGGCCATGGATTAGATTTATAAATTGAACTTGGGAGTCTAATGGTTACACGGGTTGGTTTGGCATGATTATATGAGCTAGCAAGAATCATTGGCATGATGACACCAAGTAGCAAATTCCTTAATATAAGACTTCTTAGTTAATGGCTGGGTTTATATGCAAACTATTTTAATTTGGGCTTAATGGGAATTGTGCTGCTAACCGTGGAGGTGTAGTCCCAAGAGGACTAACATTGGAAACTGCGTTTGCCGAAGTAAGGGTCTGTATTACCATATGTTTGGTTCACATATTATATTTTCGGATTGTTTGATCCTTAATGTCTTTGGCCCTTCCTTTGGATTCCTTGATTCATGCGGCTAACACGCACTAGAGCCCTTCAAGTAGCGGGATCTAAACCCATATATCCTATGGGTGCCTATATGATGGAGTGAGCTATATAATTCAAATTAATGGTTTATCTCTCATTTTTATGATCCTTATCCATATCACGAAATTTATATCTATATATATAATTGTTGTGCATATGGTTTTGAATGGTTTGATCTTGACATTATTTATCACATACCCCGATTTACTATAGTACCCCATACTTCTACCTAGGTTGAAATCGTCTCAAGAATGTTAGAAACTTCAAATAATACTAATTTTGTCCGGGGTAGAAAGTTATGGCTGTTTTACAAAAAGCAGTCAAAACCACCCAGGTGCGACGGTAAGGACCGACGGACCATCGCTTAAGTCGTCGCAGTGGAGGCAGTGAGACTACATTCTGCCTAAGGGCGATGTCTTAAACTGACAGACCATTGATCTTGCGAAGGACTATCGCCCAAGCCGTCGCAGCAGAGGCAGTGAACCCTTATTCTGCCCAGGTGTGACGGTCAGATGCGATGAACCGTTGACCCAACAATGGACCGTCGCATAGTTCATTCAGTTATTTTAAAGTTATTTTTAAAAAGGTATTTAGGTCTTTTCCACCCGTTTTAACCCCTAATAATATCAAATGAAGGCTCTTAAGTTCATTATCCATCTACAACATGAAATTAGGGTTTTCTCTCAAAGATAATCCCTAAGAACAATATCTATATCAATATTCAAGAAACTAAGAGATTCAAGTTCTTTAAGTCCAAGAACTTTAAGAAACTCACAACCTAGGTATTTCATGTGTTGATTCATGGGTCCCTTTCACCCATGAAGCTCAAGAATCTCTTTTCAAAATCTAAGATTTCTGTATTTATGCTTGTTCATGATTTAAATTGAATTGAAATTCATGTTCATGATATTGTGGGGTTTTGATTCACGTTTGAAATTATATATTCCAATGATTCACCCTAGGATGTGATGATTTGCATAATAATCATGATAAACCCTTAAATTTACACGTTGATGGATGTATCCATGATTATTAGATGTGTTGATGATTGTATAACAAAACCATGCTCCCCATGTGTTCGATTAAATGCCTATGTAAAGGAAAAATGTCATACTAGTATTATAATATGAAATCACCAATCATGTAAAATTTTATGCGTGTCAAATATTTGATGAAATGCCTTAGTCAGTGAATTATGGATGCATGTGTAACCCTTGTGGTGCTTTAGAACTTCTGCTTCATGAAATCTCTAACTAATTATATTATGGATTATGATGTTGGTCATGTATTCAGGAAAGTCATGCTTTGCCAGTTTCATGCTATCAAGTCCTGGGGATACTTGTACCTAATAATTAGCTATGTGCCTAGAGCCAGTATCATGTTTTCAAGATACTCTCAGTCGAGCAATGTTCATAGAAATTCAGTCAGTCATGTGACTCAAGAAAACTCAGTAATCTCAGAAATCTTAGAAATTCAGTAATCTCAGTAGTATTCCGCCAGTCAACAGTACTCAATTAATTTAGTCTAATTTAATTCAGTAATCCATGTTCAGTGTCTATTCATATGGGAGTAGTAATTAGCACCGAGTGAACCCAAGGATGGGAACACACACTATTAGATGAGGGTGCGATTCTTAGAAGTCATTGTTGCATTCCAGAACTATATAGCCAGCATAGGTTGAGACATCAACACTGTCAAATGAGGGTTGATGAGGTGGATAAACACTATTAGAGGAGGGTCCCACCATTCTCTTTTGGGGACACTGTCAGATGATGGTCACCCACAGCTTGTCCTTACCGATGGCGCGGTATTGACACCCTTCCAATTGGGGTTATAGATTGGACCCTACCTCAGTGATATTACTTTATTTGGGGCATGTAGGTTAGATGAATACTTCCCACAATTTTAGTATAGAATCAGGACTGTCAGATGCAGCTATTCAGTCTCAGTAATAGAACTCAGATAGTTCTACAGTATTCAACACTGTCAGATACAGTCAACTCAGAACATTATAGAACTCAGCTAGTTCTATCAGAACCTAGACTATCAGATACAGTTGCTCAGTATCATTTATTTCAGTTATACAGATATCAATAACTCATGTTATCAGTACTCAGACTCAGTAATTATGTTATAACAAACTCAGTTATAGTTATTATGTAGTCATGCATGTATTCTGACGTTCATATTATATAGTCAGTTGGTATAGTTCATGTATGCGAACCCTTTTGCACTCAGCCTACCTTACATGCATACTACTATATTCAAACATACTGATGCATTTACGCTATGGTGTTTTATAACCATAGGTTCAGAAGCACAAGCTCTAGTGCATTAGTAGAATTCCAGTCTCAGCAGTCAGAGTTAGTAGTGAGTCCTCATCCTTCAAGAACGTGACCATTACTTTATTATCTTATTAACTAATTTATTTCAGTAGTTGGAGTTAGTTGGGGACATGTCCCATTAACTCCTTATTCAGACAGTTCAGTCAGTTAGAGGCTTTTCACACTATCATGTTCATACAGTTTATTTCAGTTGTTTTGGGTATTTCATTCCCCATCCATATGTTATTTTTTATCAGTTATCTTATAAGTTTTAAACCTTATGGCCTTACAGCCTTTATTTTTGCATTTATACAGTATATTATACAATGTTCAGGTACAGATATCAGTCATGGGTTATCTTATGGTCCTTCAGAGTTATGAACACCGTGTAGCATTTTGAGTACCAGATTTGGGGCGTTACAGTTACATTCCAGTGCTTATCTCACTAATCTTTTCTTGGATACCATGTCCTTTGATTATGTCAATTCTGAAGGGTTTTCTATTGCTCCTATATAGTGTTAGGTGGTTGAGTATCTCTGTGTTTTAGTTGTGAAGTGGTGAACCTTCATCCTTCGAAAGACCCTACTATTTTATCATTTTTTTCATTACTATTTTAGTACTTTGGATTCTCTTTTGTCATGGTTGGGGCATGTCCTGACATAATTGATATTTTGCTTTTAGAGGCTTTTGTGGACAAGTAAGGGTTTGGTGTTGCTTTGATTCTTCAATTTTATTTTGTTTATCTATTTATCTTATTATTAGTTTAGGGTGGCTTTCACTATTTGCAGTAATGTTCTTGGGGTAAGGCTAATAGGGTGGTCTTCGGCCTATAATTAGCTTGAGATATCTGTTATGACTAGGCCCTAGTTGAGGACATGACTAGCTTTTATCAGAGTATGATTTAGTGTCATAGGTTGTCCATAAAGCAGTGTCGAGTAGAGTCCCTTTTATTAGTGTATAGCTTTCCACATGTATAAGAGGGAGGCTAATAGGCATTTAGGAATATTTCCCTTTTTTGTGTTCTATTTCTCCCTATAGAATTTAGGTGTATTTAAACCTCTCTAACTCCTAGCCTACTCGCATTTCAAATCATGCCTCCCATAAGATTTGATATTTGTACAAACTCTGCTGGACCCTTTTTACTACCAAAAGAAAATATAGAGGAAATTTGCTCTACTTACGGAATGAAGACCCAGTATAGGGTCCCTTCTCCTTATTGTTCTATTCTATGTAGGGTTCCATTGGTCCCTACAGTCCTCCTCGGGCTTCCCGGGCAAGAGATGCTCATACTCAACCACCTTAGGGAGATATTTCTAATGTGGCGTTCTGTCTGTCTATTCATATGCTTACTCAGTTTGTGGTATCATAGTCTCATTAGTCTTATCGTGTTGGTTCTGTTGTTCATTCATTTGAGTGAACTTGGGTTGGCCAGTTTATGAGGCTGAATCCCCCAATCTTTAAAAGCTCAAAGGTTTAGGAAGATCCTCAGTAGTTTATTGATGAGATGGAGAATATCTTTAGGGTGATGCACGCTACTAATTTTAAAGTAGTAGAGTATGTTGCATATTAGTTGAAGGATGTGGCTTACTAGTGGTATGCGGAGTAGGAGGCGATGAGGGTTGATGATTCGGAACCAACATTGTGGGATGAATTTTTGGGGCCTTTCTTGATCACTTCTTTCCTCAGGAGTTGAGAAAAGATAAGGCTGAAGAATTTATAAACATCATTGTAAGGGAAGATGAGTGTGTAGGAGTATGCTCTAAAATTTTAGTAGTTGTCCCGTTATGCTCCAAAGTTCATGGCTAACTTGAGATCAAAAAGGAGAAAGTTTCCTTCAAGTTTATCCCGTGATTTGGTATTTGGGTATAAGGTTGTGATGCTGAACAACGATATGGACATCTCCAGGTTAGTGGTTTATATGCAATATGTAGAGGATAAAATAAAAAGTAGGTACAGATAGGAGAGAGGTAGAACAAAAAGTTAGATATTTAGAGCAGGGTGCAAATTAGCAGAATAATGGGAGAGATGGTAGATAGTGTAGTAAAAAGTAGAGTTGGGAGAATTCTTATTCAAATACTAGTGCTTCTTATCCTAAGCCTTATAGTGATTGTCTCTTTAAGACTAGCAATGCTCTTAAGGCACAATGTGCCCTATCTCTAGTTAGTGGAGCTCAGTCAGCCATACCTTATTCTCTTTGTCATTTTTTTGGACAACTTCTTTATGGTTATTGTGAGGAGGGGAGGAACTAATGCTTCAATTATGGTTAGATTGGTCATCTGTAAAGGAATTATCCTATAGCAAGTGTTTCCACTAGATCTAATAAGATTTCAGTTGCCATTTCTTTCACTCTGGCACCAAAGGCGTCACTTTTGGTACCGACACTGGCCAGAATCATCTCAATGCATTTGCTACTAGTCATGAATCGAATGTATCCCCTGATGTTATTACTTGTATGGGGAAACTCTTCTCTTCTTATGTATATTTTTTCCTTAATTCGAGTTCTACACTATCTTATGTGACCCCTTATGTGGCTATACACTTTGGTCTTTGTCTTGAAAATATTTTTGACCCCTTTTCTGTTTCTACTCCGTTTGGTGATTCTATAGTTGCTAGAAAAATCTATAGGGGTTTTATGGTGTCCATCTTTCCGAGAGAGACATTGATGGATTTTATAGATTTTGATATGGTGGATATTAATGTAATCTTGGGGATGGATTGGATCCATTCATTGTATGCTTTTCCAGATTATAGGACACAAAAGGTCAGTTTTTAATTCCGTAATAAACCGGTGATCAAATAGGAAGGGAGTTCATTAGTGCCCAAAGGGAGGTTTATTTCGTATCTTAAAGCTTGAAAGTTGATTTCCAAAGGGTGTTTGTATCTTTTAGATTGGGATAAAGATCCTAATTCTGAGAGTCCTTATTTACAATTTGTTACTGTTGTTAATGAGTCACCTTAAGTATTTCCCGATGATCTTCCTGGGATTTCTCCCAATAGAGAAATAGATTTTTTGATTGATCTTTAACTGGATACCCAACCTATTTCCACTCCTCCTTATAGGATTGCTCAAGCTGAATAAAAGAAGCTACAGGAACAATTAAAGGATTTTCTTAATAAGGGTTTCATTCTTCCTAATTTTTCTCTGTGGGATGCTTCTATACTTTTCATTTTGAAGGCTTGATGATCTTTTTAACTAGTTTTAGGGTGCTAGGTGTTTCTCTAAGACTGATCTATATTTGGGCTATCATAAGTTGAAAATTCGGAAGGCTGAAATTCCCAAGACTAATTTTCAAACCCAATATAGTCATTATTAGTTCCTGGTGAAATTATTTGGGTTGACCAATGCTCTGACTTCTTTCATGGATCTTATGAATCAGGTGTTCAGGCCATTTTTTGGCTAATTTCTTATAGTTTTCATTGATGACATCTTAGTGTACTCTAAGAGTGAGGAGGATCATGCCAACCACCTCCAATTTTTGTTGCATACAATAAAGGACCAAAAATTGTAAGACAAATTTTCTAAGTATAAATTTTGGTAGAATACTCTGAATTTTTTGGGGCATATTGTTTATAGTAAGGGGATCAAAGTGGATTCACAAAAAATTGAGGCAGTTAAGAAATGACCTAGACCCACGACTCTACAAAACATTAGGAGTTTTTTCAGCCCAGCTAGGTATTATAGGAGGTTTGGGGAGAGTTTTTCTTCTATTGTTTCTCGGTTGACAAGGTTGACTCAAAAAAAGGTTATATTCTTATGTTCTTATGTTCTTATGCTTTTGAGGGTATATTTGAGAAGTTGAAGGATAAATTGACTTTTACATTAGTTTTAACCCTGACCAAGGCTACTAATGGGTCTGTTGTGTGCTGTGATGCATTTTGTGTAGGACTAGGTTGTGTTTTGACTTAACATGGTAAGGTTGTGGCTTATTCTTCTTAATATCTTAAAGTTCATAACACGAATTACTAGACTCATGATCTAGAGTTGGCGATGTTGGTCTTTGCATAGAAATCTAGCCCTATTATTTGTATGGGGTGCATATAGACTTTTAATCAGATTATAAAAGATTGCAGTATGTGTTTACGCAAAAGGAATTGAATCTCAGATAGAGTAAATGGTTCGTATCGCTTAAGGATTATGACATTTATTTATACTATAACCCAGATAAAGATAATATGGTCGTTGATGCTCGTACTAGGTTATCTATGGGGAGTTTATCTCATGTTGATGAGGAGAAAAGAGGATTGGTGAAGGATATTCTCATGTTGGCTAACTTGGGTGTTCATCTCTTGGACATCGAGAATGGGGAAGTCATTTTTCAAGAGGTGGTTAAATCATCTCTTGGTGCTACGATAAAGGAAATGAAGGCTTTAGATCCTATACTTATGCATATTAAAAACGATGTGGGTCAGTAAAAGGTTATGGCTTTTGATATTGGGGGAGATAGTATTCTAAGGTATTAAGGAAGATTATATCTTTTGATGTTAATTGGTTGTGGGAAAGGATTTTGACGAAGGCTTATGGATTTAGATATATACTTCATCAGGGTTCTACTAAGGTGTATAATGACTTGAAGGAAATCTATTGGTTGAATAATAAGAAGAGAGATGTGAAGAATTTTATTTCTAAGTGTATGATTTATTTGCAAGTTAAGGTTTAGCATTTGATGCCTGGTGTTATGTTTCAACATATAGAGTTTCCCATGTGGAAGTGGGAGATTATTAATTTGGACTTCATTACAGGTCTTCTGTGATCTCGCAATCAGTATGATTCTATTTTCTCATTGTAGATAGAATGACAAAGTCTGCTTACTTCTTGCATATGAGGACTAACTACTCAAAAGAGGATTATGCTAAGTTGTTCATTCAAGATATAGTCAAGTTTCATGGAGCTCCTGTGTCCATTATTTCACATCGAGATACGAATTTCTCTTTTTACCTTCTGGCATTTGTTTTGAAAAGATTTGGGTACTCCGGTGAATCTTAGCACCATATTCTATGTTTAAATTAATGGACAAGTAGAATGGACTATTCAAACTTTAGAGGTTATGCTAAGGGCCTATGTGATTAATTTTAAATGTAGTTGGGTTGACCAAATACCCTTTTATTGAGTTTTCTTACAATAATAAATTATCATTCTAGCATTTAGATGGCTCTTTTTGAGGCTCTTTATAGTGGGAGGTGCAGATCTCCTATTGGGTAGTTGAGGTGTGATACTAGGTTATTGGGCTATTTGGTCCCAACATCATTCACCAAGCCATGGAGAAGGTGAAGTTGATTAGAGAAAGACTTAAGACTGCTCAAAGTCTCTAAAAGTTTTATGTGGCTATGAGGCGAAGGGAATTGGAATTTGAAGTAAGTGATTGGATATTTTAGAAAATGTCTCCTATGAAAGGAGCCATGAGATTATGAAAAAAGGGGAATCTCAGTCCCTATTATGTTGGTTTGTATTGGATTGTAAGAAGAATTGGTAATGTCGCATATGAGTTAGAATTGCCTGTGAGTTTGTCTTTGATTTATCATGTCTTCTATATGTCTATGCTAAAAAGTGTGTGGGTGATCCTTCTTTGATAGTTCTAATAGAGGATGTTGGTGATCACATTACTTATCTTATGATGATTTCCCGGTTGAGATATTGGATAACCAAGTTCATGTATTCAGGAAGAAGGATGTAGTTTCAATGAAGGTTCATTGGAGAAACGAAAAGGTTGAAGAAATTACATGGGAATATGGGAAATATATAAAGGTGAAATACTCATTCTTGTTCCTTGGGTTGGATGAAAGTTCTTAGGGTATAAGTTTCATTTCCCTCTTGTCACTTTTTGAATTGGTCATCTGATTCAGGTGTATTCTTTTTATTCTCATACTAAAAGTTTCCTAACTCATCATTCGGGGATGAATTATCCTAAGAAGGGATAATATGAGACCCCATAAGACTTCAACTATTTTACTGTTGACCCTTCTACGTGCGTAATGTCAATATTTTATTTAAATTATGTTTAGAGATGTTAAAAGAGTAATCTGGGAAGGTTTTAGAATTTTCAGAAAGGGTTTGAGGTCACTATGGGGCCCCGAGTTAGTGAGGGTCCAAGATATATGCATGCCATGGGGGATTACCTTCATATTAGCAGCACAGCATGGAGGTTACCCTCCACGATATTAGTGTGCCATGCTGATGTGTCAAAACTGCCCAATTTTTATTTTTAGAATTATGGTGAGAGTCTTTTTGTCTTTTTACCCCTTGTACAACCTTTAAGCATAAGATAACCCCTTTTACAACCTTTCAAAGATCAAATCATTCTTTTTCTCTCTCAAACTCAAACCCAGAAAGATTAAAGGGTTTTACAAGCGATTCACTATTTAAGCTTTGAACTTTTAATTATTTTCAATTTCTTGTGTATTTCAGACATGTATCTCATTCCCCAACATTAATTTTACATTGTGGGAATTATTTACTCATTATCCACATCGTTTAAATTTATGGGGTTGAGGGGTTTCGATTGGCTTAACTTTAATTATTTTCCCATGTTTTAAATTGATGATTTATTCTTTAAATTTATGGTTTTTATACTTAATGGGTGGATTGGTATGGGAGTTGGAATGCGGAATATGAGTTTCCCTAAATTGATGTCCTTTTTGGCTTTGTAATGGAATTAACCCCAACCCACTTTGTAAATTTTGTTTTTGAACATGGATAATTCCATAGATCAATTTATTTATGAGCCCATTGAATGGCATTAATGGATAAATGGTTTAAATGGGTTTGAAAGGCCCTTAGTGGTCATGGTTTTGATTTTCCAATGGAACTTAAGAGTCTAATAGTTAAATGGATTGGTTTGGCATGATTATATGAGCTAATACACATAATTGGTAGGACTATAACAAATGGTAAATGCCTTGATATAAAGCTCTTGGGTTTACGGTTGGATTTATGTGCAAACTATTTTAATTTGGGCTTAAAGGGAATTGTGTATCTTATCGTGAAGGTGTAGTATCGAGGGGACTAACACTGGAAACCACGTTTGCTTGCGTAGGGGTCTATATGACCGTTTTCATGGTTCACATATTATGATTTGGGAAAGTGAGAACCTTGTTGTCTTTAGCCCTTCCTTTGGATTCAATAGTTTATGCAATTAACACGCACTAAGGCCATCTCAGAAGAAGAAGTTAAATCCATATAGCTCGTGGGTGCCAATAGGATAGAGCGAGCTACACAATTTAGGTTAATAGTTTAAACTCTCATGTTCATAACCCTTGTACCTATCACGGCATCCTATATATGTATATAAATGTTGTGCATATGGTTTTTACTGGTTTGATTTTTGCATTATTTTATCACTTTTCCAAAATTACATGCCTGTGCTAGTCTCACTGATTGTCCCCAGATGCTACATTATTTCATGATGTAGAGTCCAAAGGATTTTCTATTTCTCCTGGAAGAGTTCGGAGGTTGAGTACTTTTGTCGATCAATCATGAATTGTTGAGCCTCCATCCTTCGAAAGGTCTTTTCCTTTCATTGTTCTGTAGATATTGTTTTAGTACTTTGAATTCAATTTTGGTCATGGTTGGGGGCATGTCCTGACTTAGCTGATATTCTGGTTTTAGAGGCTTTTTTTGACAAGTATGGGTTGGATGTTTTTTGACTCTTAGTTTTCATTTTATTTATCAATACATCATATTAGTTGTTTTGGGTGGGTTCCGCTATTTCCATTTATGTGCTTTTGAGGTAAGGCTAAGGGGGTGGTCTCTAACCCACAATGGTCTTGAGATACCGATCATGAGTAGGCAGTTATTTGGGTCGTGAAACTTACCATAGGTTGTGGTGTTTTTTTTCCTATTAATATCAGTTAGTGTGATAGGCTTACTTGTCAAGGCATTCCGCAACAAGTGCCATCACAACAATTGGTATTTGGGTCATGCTAATTTGAAGCTTATCAAGGTACTCATATATACTCTTGATCACTTACCTCAAGGTGTATTTCTTTTATAGTTGTTATTGCTTGTATTGCTCGGTGACATATTTTATCCTCTGAGTAGCCTTAAAAACTTTATAAGTAGGAATATCTCTAACTCCCATATTCCTTCAAATTCTTAGCATGAAATCCCACCAAGTTGAAGCAAATCTTTTAAAGTTGGCAATAACATACATTGCCTTGTTTGTTTTGGAAATCTTATTATTTTGAAAATTAGATCACATTAAGTTTCCTAATTGAGGTACTCTTTGGGGTCCTTATTCCCTTAGAGTTTTGGACGAGTGACCAAGATGGAGTTGATATTGCGATTACGACCTTCATGGCTTTCTTGTCCAAAAAATTAATCATACCCTTAATATAACTCTTGAATACAAGGATCTCGATGATATAAATAATTCTATCTCTTCAGCTCTCTACTCTAAACACTCTTTCTACTTTATGCCTCTCAATTTGTTATTCATAGTTTTCCCCAAATTCCACATAGTAATCTTGTGGATTAATTTTTACATGCCACGAAATCGGGCCATGTCGTAGGGGTACCTCAAGACCACATGAACTGGAGGTCGCCCTGGTAACCCAACCGAATAATAATCACATCCATCACAAAGGTCGGGTGAATCCCAACCATAACATGATATCGTAAACATTCCATAAGTCATAACTTAAACATGTCTGAACACTTCATTAGGTTCATCAAACTAGACACTACACCCATGTCCAAAGTCATCCATAATACCTCTATACAAACCGATGCTTAGAAATGTATATATCGAGACAAGCCCCCGACAATAGCCTAACATAGTCAAAATAAGACCAAGTCTAAAGAATGGAGACCAAGAATGAATGTCTTCTGAAGTAAGTAATCTCACCACTCCAAAGTCAATACATGAACCACTTCGATCATCTAATCAATGTGTAGGAAGAGAAGATGATGCTCCGGCCCCTATGTCGTATGGGGACATAACGTCTGGAGAGGGTTAGCAGTTGGAGAACTAGCATATAACTCAAGGATATAGATAAAATAGCATTATCAATTAACAAGAATTCAATGTTCATATTTAAACATATTCATTACCTTATTCATACATATAGGTTTATCATATGCCAAACAAATAAACAAGTCTTAAAAACATTTTCAAAGCACTCAATTATGAGACATAAAGTGGAGGACTCCATCCTTCCACACATAGATTCAAACAATTCTTATTAGGTATGAGACTTCAACAACAGTTCCATATAACTTAGATGAAGGACTTTAACCATGTATACATGCATTAAGCAAGGGATTCTAACCACATACACATTCATTCAAGCAAGGGACTCTAAACACGCACTCTCATTCATTTAGGCAAGGGAATCTAACCACATGTCCACACATTAGGCAAGAGACTCTAACCTCATGTGATATTATATAGTGGACTCTAACCCAATCCATTTCATTTGGTGAGGCACTTCAACCTCAAGAGACCTGGTTGTGCAAGGCACATTAACCATAAGCAATTTCATTAGGAAAGGGACTTTAACCTTAAGCCCTTTAAATAATAAAGGAACTTTAACCTCAAGGCATCATGACTATAATTAGTCAACATTGGGATTCCAACCCTTTGTCCATACATCATCATCTATTCAATTCACACTCAAGGACTTTAACCCATGTAAACAATCCAACACCATACATGCCCACATGGTCCTCATGGGAGCCTCTGTTGTATAACTATTTTGATAAGCAAATGCCTCAACTAAATTCTTTATATAATCTAATTTAGGGTAATCATGACCTTCACAAACAATTCACATATCATTGGAAATCTTAAACCACATTCTCACCATACTTTAGTTCAACACAAAATTTATGGTCATATTCATGTTTAGAGACTTTAACCCCTCATTAACCATCAATCATCAAGGTCATAAATTTCACCATACATGGACCATAATACCTTTACAATATCATTTAACAACTATTAATACTTATTGGGCCATTTTCCTAGTTCAAAACATCACCAACATAAGACTAGACAATCCACTTAGACCTTTTCACAAACACCTTGTGTGCATGACTTTACCAAGGGCATCTTCATGCTAGAAATAATGAAGATTAGAGTTACTCAAGACTCATCTGTTATACCACATACAACAAGCACCCACATGTGCAAATCAACATTAATAACATGTATAAACATAAGTCTAAGTAAAAATCAACATCATTCATCATTAGGCAACTAAACTCTTTTCATTTAATTTCAAAATCACCATGTACACTTACCAATTCAAGTGTAAAATACATGGGTTTAGAGTTATTTATCAATAGGAAAATTTAAATGCCTTATAAAACTTGATTCACCAAGATTCATGACTTCACTTTGCCACTTGAAGATCACCATTGAAACCCTAGCCTTCAATTCTTTAAAGATGAGTTTGAGAGAGTATTTAGTGTGTTTGATCCATCAAAACATAGAAGTTTAGGAAGATAAAAACACTTATATAGTAAGGTGACTTAGGGTTTTGGGTGTAATAAATGACAACAAGGCCCTTAGTTAAAAGCTAGAAATAAGCTTGTGCAGGGGTACGACACACTTAAGGAACTGTACCCTAGGGTATGAGTGGTACCCTAACTCGTACCCTAGGCTTCTCCTAGGTCACCTACACTGGTAAGGGTACGAATACCCACCATTGAGTCATATAAAAACATTATGACTTATTCCCTCATCTGTACCATTCACCCATACCAAAAAAAGTCCACTCCAAGTCAAGTCCTCACTCTATATGATTGCTCTTGGTCTGACTCATACCTTAAGGTATGATTGATTGGAGGTTCACTCATACCTAGGATATTTAGTAACCATTACCATAGTTCCTAGGGTATAAGAGGGTAGGGGAAGAAAGATACAACTCATATATAAGGGTTACGACTCATTTCCCTAGGCATACCAACCCTAATGACATCAAATGAAAAAATTTCTCAATGGTTCAAAGCCTAGGTATTTCAATTCTCCTACACTTGGATCATTCATCCGCGAATGACGGGTAAGGAATTCATGAACACAAGTTAACACATTATCACACATCAAAAAAACCTTTAAATAAGTTATAACAAAGCATACAACAAGGATACAACACACATCATGATCATGATCGATCGAATATTCATTTCATTTGCTTTAGGACTCAAACCAATTACTTATCAAAAACACTTACTCATTTCACAACTTATGGACTTTAAACCATCGACTTATCAAAGATAATTGCTCAACTAAGAGACTAGGGACTCAAACCCATCATCTATTAAAGGCATGAATCAATTCAAAGTACTAAGTACTTAAACCTATTACAATAAAGATAAATAAAATTTCAAGGAATTGGGGACTTGAACCTATGATCTAACAATACACAAATCAATTTAAAACTTGTGCACATTAACCCATTTTATAGATGAGGCATAACTCAATTCAACACATTGGTGACTTCAATTTATTTTCTATCAAGACACAAATCAAACTAAGAAGATTATTACATACCTTCATCGTAAATTCCCAGAATGGAAAATAAATATGAATACTTGGAATTTATGTCCTTTTCTGCCTCCCAAATAGCCTTCTCAGACTTTTAGTTCCTACGAGAAATTTACCAAAGACATTTCTTTCATTTTCAACTGACGAACTTGTCGACCCAAGATCCTGACCAGGATCTCCTTATAGGACAAGGAGTGTGAGATAGCAACATCACTCGAGGGAACAACTAATGAAGGATCAAAAACATATTTTTGCAACATAAAGACATAGAATACAGGGTGAATGGAGCTCATGCTAGAAGGAAACTCTATCTTATAGGCAATATTGCCAACCCTTCTCTTAATCAAGTAGGGACCAACATATCGGGTACTAAGCTTCCCCTTTTTCAAACCACATCACCCCCTTCATGGGAGACACTTTAAAGAATACCCAATCACAAACACTTAATTATAAGTCACTAGACCTCACACCTGCATAGGACTTTTGGCAACTCTAAGTGTTTTTCAATCTATCACGAATTATCTTCACCTTCTCTAAGGTTTGGTGATCTAAATTAGGGCCAATAAACTTATCCTCGCCAACTTTATACCACCCAATAGGAGATCAACATCTCCCAACATAGAATAACTCAAAAGAGGCTATGCCAATGCTACAGTGGTGACTATTATTATAAGCGAATTAAATTAAAGTCAAGTGCTTACACCAAATACCACCATAATCAATCACACAAGCCCACAACATATCCTGAAATGTTTGGATAGTCCTCTCCGCTTGGTCATCCATTTATGGGTGGAAAGAGGTACTTAGACACACTCTAGTACCCAAACCTATTTTGGAACGACTTTCAAAAGTGGGATGAAAAGGGAGGACCACGATCCAAGATGATCGAAATAGAAGCACCATTCAACTTCACGATCTCCATAAGATACAACTTAGCATAATCTTTCATCGAGTAATTAATTAGTCCACATGGGAAAAAAGTGAGCGGACTTGATCATTCTATCAACAATGACCAAAATAGAATTAAATTGATTCGGAGATTGAGTAACACCAATAATAAAATCCATATTAATCGTCTCCAACATCCATTCAGTCAATGGAATTTCTCGAAATAACCCCTTAGGCTACATGTACTTAACTTTCACTTATTGGCACACCATACACTTGGCCGCATAACTAGCCATAGCTTATTTCACATTACCCGACGAAGAGAACTCTCTAAGATCATGATACATCGATACAAGCATGAAGAGTATAAAAAAGTATAAGGCTTGGTCAAAGGTTCAAGCTTTGGAATTGGCAAGTGCTTGGAGCCTTTTTAAATCCTTGTCAAGTTGAAGGAGGAGAAGGAAACCATTACACTCAAGAGGCACCTGACTTGAAGGACAAGATGGACTTTGCACACTATAATTTCACAGTCAAGAGGTGCCCCATTTTAGGGCTATTGTTGTCTTTTAAGACTCCCTTTTTACACTTCAAAGGAGTACCCTTCATTAAGGGTATTTTAGTCTCTGCTTGTAATAAGTATAAATAAACAAATAGGCTTCTAGTTTCCTTAGTTTTTGACATAATGAATTAAGTGACATTTTAGATTGTAGTTTTAGTCTTAGCTTTTAGTTTTATCCTTCTGCTTAAGAGAGATAAAGAAAAACTTAAAGGTCTATGCAAGTGAGGTGGTTCTTCACTTGTGTTGACTATTGGGCTAGAAAGGTGGGTTTTGAGGAGTGTGAATTCCCTTGGTCCACCTAAGAATGAAGTGTTATCCATCCATGGTGAAGTGTGTCTAGTTTTTTGATAGATAATTAGGTGCCAATAATTAAAGGTGGTGGATGTTTCATGATCTATCTTTACATTTATACAATCTTCTTCTTCATCTCCTTTCTATGTATTGTTTTCTTTGTCTTGTGGTTTCTAATTTTTGATTATTGAGTATCCATTTTGGGTTTTAGTCATATTTTAGTGTATCATTTGGTATTAAGACACATTTATTAGAGTTGTTCCCACAACTCTAAGTTTTGGATCTAAGAAAATCTTCACAAAAAAGAAGTCTAGAGTCAAAAAATCCACAAAAAGAGTCAAAAATCTAAACAACTCAAAAAAAATTGTGTGTTGTCTTGTTGTTTGGTAGTAGATCCGAATTTCACAACTTAGATATAATAATATTTAGCTTGTTTTGATAGTTTATAGTGTTAGATTATTGTTCTCTAGCACTTAACGGGTCTAGAGATCTAAGTTTAGAACAAGATTTGTTTTTTTTGAGTTACATCCACCATTGTTGTGGCTTGTTTGAAGCTTTTGAGGAGGGATCTCATTTTTTATCAACTTGTTTGTGGCATTTTGTGGCTGGTTTTGTGTTGTTTGTTCTTGGTTTGGAAAAGGGATCCTACATCTAAAAGAAAAATTAAAGTTAGGGTTCATTTGCCTAGTGGTCAAACCTTGTTCAACTCTTGAATATTCATCTTGTTTATCCACCATCTTCAAATCTTGATGAAGAAGAATATTCAAGTAGCTTGTCTGATCTAAAAAAGATGAAGAAAGAGATTGTACTAAGTGTTTGTACAAGAATATTCCCTAGAATATTGTAAGTCTTCCAAAAAGGAAGAGGGGACAAGCAAGTACAATTGAAAGTACACTTGAGGGGACCAACCTATTTTGAATTCATTTGAAGCTCCAAAAAGGCTTCAAACCTTCATTTTTTCCCCTAAAATCGAAATTCTTCTTCCCTAAAAGAGTGTTTGGCCGAAATAAGAGATTTGGAATTGAAAGTTTTGAAAAGTAACGTCTAACCACAAGCTGCCACATCATCACTTTATGAACAACCAAATTGAGTCCTAAAATTATATTTCTTAGTTTCTAATTTTTCATTCTAGTTTTTGTGTGGTAAACTCTATCACTAATTAGCAAGCTAGTAAGTACCTAGTAGATTGTTAATTAGATTTGAGTCTGTTTATTCGTGTCTGCTATTTTTGTGTGCTTTTTCTCATTTTTAATTCCTAGAAGTTTGTTGGTTCTAGTCCGTGCATCATTTTATTTAAGTCATGTCAAACAAAAATCGATTCCAAGCCAAAGAATACTCACCACTCAATCAACTTGCCAAGTATTGCTAAGTATTCAACACTTGTGAGACCAAGTGTGAGGTGAGATCTGAGTGTGAGAGTGGTGAGGATTATTGAACTAACGTGTTTGTTTGTTTTGTAGGTTTTAATTGTTTGTTAAGTACTTACTCATGGAAACCACCGGTTCAAGCTTACAATCCATTGGTAATGATATTGGTGGACTCATCATGGGTCAACTTGAGGCCATGAATCAAAAGATGGCAAGAATGGGTTCGAATTTAGGAGCAATAAAGGAACATATAATAGATATGAAGGGTTATGTGGGATCAATGAGCGGTGATGTAATTAAAATAAAAAAGAGTCTGGATATACTATGTCCAACGAAAACTCCACAAACTTAAATTCCACCTTAAAATGTAAACTACCAAGCTCAAATTCACTTGACCAAAACTCTTACCCTTCACAAGTCCAAAAACCTCTAGTCCAAAGACCCTACACTTCAGAAAATACAATGCCTCCTCTCCACAAGTTAGAATCTAAAGATAATGAGGCTAAGACTCAAGATGGAGAGAAGCTTGATGTTGAGATACAAGAAGAGTGTAAAGAAAAGAGGGTAAAGGAAAGGGAAACCATGGGTGGTGAAGTTGGAAGGGAAAAGAAATGCTTGATTGAGGATCTTGTCCACAAAGAATCCTTATTACTCACTAACCCAAATACTAGCATTTTGCCTAGTATTTTATCTTCTCATGTGCAGGTTCAAGACCCTAGAAGTCCCAAGCAGAATCCCAAGGAAGTTTTCTGTAAACCCTTATCCGAATGTCCAAATTTTGGGATAGGTGATGAAGAAGTGAGTCCAAAGGGAAAACTTGACATATTACCTTGTAATGTTGATCATGAAGGCTTCCATAAAGAAAAACCAAGTGAATAACACACTTCCCATGATCTATAAGGTAACTTATAAACCCCTAGAAACTTGAATTGTTATGATGTGGCTAGTAGTGGCCAAAGTGGTGTATTTTCGGATTTTCTTAGTGAAGAAGTTTATGAATCTTCCTTTTGTGATACTCTTGGTGTTGTTAGGTTGCATTAGGAATAAACTCTTGTTGTGAGTATGCAAGCACTAGTTAATCTTTTAGATGACAAAATTAATTCTTTTCGTAAGAATGATTTGTGTCCATCTAGTGCTAGCACTTATAACTTGAATAAGGTTACATTACCAAGTGACAAGAGTATTTACACACTAGTTTAACCTTGTGAAAACCAAGGTGATTCTACATTGGTATGTGAGTTGCCAATAACTAGTGAGGGTGTGCAAAATGATCAATCGGGTGGCGTTGACCTTGATTTCCTAGAATGTTTAGGAGACACGAATTGTGATTGTACTTGTGCAAATGGTTTTGATTGTGATCCCTTTGCTTCCCATTATGGTTTAAATATGTGTGTGGGCTACTCTCTTAAAGGAGACGGTGGTTTCATGATTGAGGACCATAAGGCAAATGTATCATTGCCTCTTTAAGGTATTGCGTATATATGTACATCCTTATTTGACATACTTGTGCTTAAGTTACTTGAATCTGAACTTATGGATGCCAAGTTTATGTTTCATTTGAAAGGAAGAAGTCGTATGAGTTTAAATGACTTGATCCTATCCTTATATTTTAAGTCGTTTGAATCCATTGTCATTCTTGTAGATGATAGAACCTTGGATGATTTATTTACACATGATTCCTTCCTATACTACCTCTTTGCTTATGATGATATCCATGCTAGTCTTGGATTTATTTTATGAAGGGGTAGGACATTTGCTTATTGGTCCACTTGAGTTATAATGCTACATGGCTTTTATGGACCTTTGTAGTTGCCTTATCTCTTGATGTGTATAATGAACTATTTACTCCTAAGAATAGCTCACTACTTAAACATGAGTATAGTGTGATTGAAAACTTTTAAGTTAGTGTTGATGCTTGTAAAGATGATCTTGATGTAGAGCATAGTCCTTTCAACTTGTGTAATAAGATCTAGTTTTGTTCATAGTGACCATGTGTATGCCAAAATTATATGTAATGCCTTCTTAAGTTATGCGTTTGATCCTCAAGTGAAAAGGGTAGGTAGTTACGGCCTTGACCCATGTCTACTACTTCTCTTTGACCCCGTGATACTTGTGAGGTGTTGGAAGTGTAGTTTTGGTTCATGCTTATTATCTTTTAATATTTATGCTACTCACTTCTTTGGGATCCTTTATGCTAAGCTTTTTATGTCGAATACAAAGGATATGTGGGTGCATGTAAAGTGTGAACAACCTTGTAGTGATGGAATATGTGTTGTTAAGGGAACCTTCCTAAGCTATATATGTCTAATTTTTAATGTCTGCCTTCCCTTGAAAATAAGTGACATATGTTTTTGTTTGGGATTGTATTCTTCACTCCTTGATACTTTCCTTAGTCGTGTCCTTTGTGACGCTTTGTGGTAGATGTTTCTTACTCATAACAAAAGATGGTTGGTTATATTCCAAAAGTGTACCCCCTTGTCATGTTTACCTAATTTGTGGTACTAATGCTAACCCTCCTATCACGAGGATTGTATGGTTATTTTACCCTCTCTTTTGTTTTGTAGGGTGCAAAATAGTACAAGGCATTGTCAAATGATACAAGCATGAAGAGCACAAAGAGTACAAGGTATTGTCAAAGGTTTAACTTTCAGATTGAAGACCCTTTTGGATCCTTTTCAAGCCTTGTTCATGCAAATGGAAGCTTATGAGAGCATGATGTCTTCAACCAAGGGAGTGTATTTGCTAAAACGTGAAGAAGAGCTTTGAATACACACCAAGGAAGCCTTGAATACACTCCAAAGGCGCCTCAAATTAGGGATATTGTGGTCTTTTGAGACTCCTTTTTTTGCACTCCAAAGGAGCACCCTTCATTAAATGTATTTTAGACATTGTCTTGTAATAGTATAAATAGACCTTTTGCTTCCATTTTCCATTAGTTTTGAGATAATGAATTGAGTGAGTTTTTAGACTGTAATCTTAGTGTTAGATTGTAGTCTTCTCCTAATCTTAGTGTTAGATTGTAGTCTTCTCCTTCTTCTTAAGAGAGGAAAAATGAAATTTGAACCTTGAATGCATTTGAATTGGTTTTAACTTGTATTGGCTTATTTGGCCACAAAGGTGTACTTGAGGAAGTGTGAGTACTTTGGGTCACCTAAGAGAGTGGTTTGAGCTTCCATTAGTGAGGTGTGATTGGAGATTTGATACATCTCCTTTTGTTAATCACATAGTGGAAGTAAGGGTCTCCCTACTATCTTTACGTTTATGCAATTCTTCTTCTTCATCTCCTTTTAGTATGTTGTTTTTCTCTTTGTGTGCTTGCTGATTATTGCTTTTAAGTTTCATTTTCGTGTGTTTGATAGTCTTTAGGATATCATCAATGGTTCAAGCTTTGGAATTGGCAAGTGATTGGAGCCTTTTTAAAGACTTGTCAAGTTGAAGGAGGAGAAAGGAAACCATTATACTCAAGAGGTGCCTCACTTGAAGGACAAGATAGAATTTTCATACAATAATTTGACACTCAAGATACACCACATTTTAGGGCTATTGTTGTCTTTTAAGACTCCCTTTTTACACTCCAGAGGAGCACCCTTTATTAAGGGTATTTTAGTCTTTGTTTGTAATAAGTATAAATAGACAAATAGGATTATATTTTCCTTAGTTTTTGACATAATGAATTGAGTGACCTTTTAGATTGTAATTGTAGTCTTAGCTTGTAGTCTTCTCCTTCTACTTAAGAGAGAGAAATAGAAACTTGAAGGTTCTATGCAAGTGAGGTGGTTCTTCACTTGTGTTGACCATTTGGCAAGAAAGGTGGGTTTTGAGGAGTGTGAATTCCCTTGGTCCACCTAAGAATGAAGTGTTATCCATCCATGGTGAAGTGTGTCTAGTTTTTTGATACACAATTAGGTTCTAATCATCAAAGGTAGTGTATGTTTCATTATCTATCTTTACATTTAAGCAATCTTCTGCTTCATCTGCTTTCCATGTGTTGTTTTCTTTGTCCTGTGGTTGCTGATTTTATCTCATTAAGTATCCATTTTTTGTTTTAGCCATCTTTTAGTGTATCATACATCTTGGTGGAGCTAGGATCTATAGCATACTGGGATCCATCAGCCTCGGTAATGACCATTTAAACCAATCCATTGTCGTCAGGAACTCATAATCTACCTTGGTATCTCAAGATACCATCACCACCAATCAAAAAGTCCACAACTTTGTGTTCACCCACATTACTCTTGATCTTAATCAAGTTGGGGTCCAATACTTGCTTTTTCTTTAGCTTAACACAAGAGACGACTGAGATACCAGATGCATAAAGAAACCACCATCCTCAGAGTCCACAAGTTGAACTCTAAGACTTTCCAAACGATGAATGTCTTTCACTAATTCCCGCTTATCCTCATCCATATGGGTCAAACATCCCATGGACAATCTACTAAGAGCATCGACAACTACCTTAGCTTTACTAGGGTGGTAATGAAGACTCATATCATAGTCTTTAAACCACTCAAGCCTCCTCTTTTGCTTGAGGTTCAACTCCTTTTGAGAAAACACATACTAAAGACTCTTATGATCGGAAAGGATATCAATATAAACCCTATAAAGATAATGTCTTCAAATCTTTAATAAAAAAAACCATGGCTAAAAACTCTACGTCATGAGTAGGGTAGTTCTTTTCGTGAATTTCAATTGCCTAGAAGCATAGGCCACTACCCTACCGAAAACTTTGAGTAAGGAGATCAAACACTAGCTGAGACGAAAGTACTCAAACTCCTCCACTTCTTGAATGGACACTTTCCACCATCTCTACCACTTGTCTCAAAAGACCTAAACTTATTCCCTTGCCTTTTACAAAAGTCAACTGGCATCTTTTTCTCTTCTTCCACTGGTTACATATACATAATCAAACTAAAAATGTCCATATTTTCAATCAACAAAGCTGCCTTGGTCTCACGAACAAACTCATGGGACAACCCCAAAATAAGCTTACGTATCCTAGCCTTCATGCTAAAAAAAACCTCGGGAGCATACCTTGATAATTGATGGAATTTCAAGGCATACTCTTGAACGGACATCCTTCTTTGCCTCAAGTTCACAAACTCTTCCGCTTTTGCTTCCCTCAACTCTTGAAGAAAGAAGAGGTCTAAGAAACCCTTGGAGAAATCCTCCCACATGGTGGGACTAGCATCTATACCTCTAGAAAACTCCCATCCTCCGTACCATTGGTATGAATCAAACTCAACGACTTCAACCTCCAAAGCATGCATGATTTAAAAGATCTTCTCTATTTTATCAACTAAGCCTTGAGAATCTTCCTCAACTTTCATACCTGCAAACATAGGATGGTTGAACCTCATAAATTGGACAATTCATATGGCCTCAGAAAAAATAGTGGTTGCAAAACCACACTCCGACTGAGAAGCTACAAATTTAGTCAAGATGTTGATAGACCACTAAAACTCGACATTTGTAGCATCACCTTGAGGTGACAAAATAGAAGGGTCACTCATAATTAGGGTTGTGGGGACAGCTGGAAACCTATGAAGATGGTCAAATGCCGTAGCCCTAGCCCGGTTTCGAACTTCAGAAGTTGGAAAAGCTTTATTTTTAAGGCCCTCAGAAGGGTTTGCTTGTGTCTCAGATCTCCTTGAAGGCATGATCTGAATGATAGCAAATAGATATTAGAGGAATCAAAGACCTTAGACTCTGTAACTTGAGATTAAAATACAAGAAAGGTAAACATTTCATATAATGTCTCATAACCCCTTTTTTATAAGTATGGTGCACTTCACACCCATAAAAGAGACCCTACTTAACATGGCATAATGTACACCAAACTAACCATCAACCTAGGATCTAATACCAATATGACACACCCCAAAACTAGGCCATGTCATAGGGGCACCTTAAGCCCACATGAATTGGAGGTCGCCCCGATAACCCAACCTAATCATCATCATACCTATCATAAGGTTCGGCTGAATCACGACTATAATATTAGATAGAGGAAACATTCTATAAGTCTTAATTTAAACATGTCTAAACACTACATTAAATTCATTAAACTAACCATTACACCAAAGTTCAAAGTCACCCATAATACCTCTATCAAGCCAAAAGAAATCAAAATAAGGCTAAGTCTAAAGATAGGAGACTAAGAATGAATGTCTTCCGACATAAGGAATCTTAACACTCCAAAGTCGATGCACGAACTACTTAGATCACCTAATCTCTATGTAGGAAGAGAAGATGATGCTTCATCCCCTAAGTCGCGTGGGGACATAGCATCTGGAGATAGTTAGCGGTTTGAGTGCTAGCATGTAACTCAAGGATAAGGATCAAATAGCATTATCAATCAATAAAAAGTCAATATATCATATTCAACCATATTAATGATCTTATCCATACATATAGGTATATCACAGCCAAAAAAATAAACTAGTCATAATAATATTCTTAAAATACTCAATCATGAGACATAAAGTGGAGGAGTCTGACCTTCCACACTTAGATTCAAACAATTTTTATTCAGTGTAGGACTTCAACCACATTTAAATATCACTTATACGAAGGTGTTTAACCATGTATACATTCATTAAGCAATGGATTATAACCATATATATATCCAATCAAGCAAGGGACTCTAATCATACACTGGCATTCATTTAGGCAAGGGACTCTAACCATATACCCACATATTAGCCAAGGGAATCTAACCTCATGTCATATTAGATTGGGGACTCTAACCCAAGATATTTTTTGGTGAGACACTTTAAGATCAAGAGATCTTGTTGTGTAGGGAACTTTAGTCATAAGCGATTTTATTAGGCAAGGGACTTTAACCTCAAAACATTAATTAGGCAAGGGACTTTAACCTCAAGACATTACGACTATCATTAGTCGACATTGGGACTCCAACCCTTCGTTTATACATTATCATCTATTTAATTCACACTCAAGGACATTAACACATTTAGACAATCCAACACTATACTTGACCATATGGTCCTCATGGGAGCCTTTGTTGCTCAACCATTTTGATATGCAAATTTTTAAACTCAATTCATCATACGATCTAATTTAGGGTCATCAATACCTTCGTAAACCATTCACATATCATTGGTAATCTTATACCATATTTCTCACAACACTTTAGTTCAACACAGAATTCATGTTCATATAAATGAGAATTCAACCCCTCATTAACCATCAATAAATAAGGTCATTAATTTCACCATACATGTCCCATAATACTTTTAAAATATCATTTAAGAACTATTTATACTTATTAGGCCATTTCCCAAGTACAAAAACATCACCAATATAAGACTAGACAATCCACATAGAAATTTTCACAAACACTTTGTGTGCATGCCTTTACCAAGGACATTTTCATGGTTAAAAATCATCAAGATTAGTGTTACTAAAGACTCACATATCATACCACATAAAACAAGAACCCACATATGAAAATCATCATCAATAACATTTATAAACACAAGTCTAAGTAAAATTCAACATTATTCATCATTAGGCAACAAAACCCTTTTCATTTGATTTCAAAATCACCATGTACACTTACTAATTCAAGTGTAAAATACATTGGTTTAGAGTTATTTATCAAGGGGAACAAGTACATGCCTTAGAAAACTTGATTCACCAAGAGTCTTGACTTTAATTTGCCTCTTAAAGATCACCCTTGAAACCATAGTCTCCAATTCTTGAAAGATGACTTTGATAGAGTATTTAGGGTTTTTGATCAAGAAAAAAAATAGATGTTCAAGAGGCTAAAGCCACTTATATAGTGAGAGGACTTAGGGTTTGGGTGAAGGAAATGACCAAAAGGCCTTTAATTAAAAAATAAAAAATCTTAAGGAATTGTACCCTAGGGTACGAGTGGTACCCTAAATCATACCCTAGGTTTCTCCTAGGTCACAATACTAGTTAGGGTACGACTACCCAATATTTAGTTGTATTAAAAGGTTATGACTTATGCCCTCATTCGTACACTTCACTCGTACAAAAAATAATCAACTCAAAGTCATGACCTCACTCTATATGATTAATTTTGGTATGACTCATACCTTAAGGTATAATTGGTTGGCGGTTCACTCATACCTAGGAAAGTGAGTAACCCTTATCATACTACCGAGGATATGAGAAGGAAAGATAAGAAGGATACGACTCCTATCCAAGAGATATGAATCATGCCTCTAGTCATACCCACCTTAGTGACATCAAATAAAGAAATTTTTAAATGGTTCCAATCCTAGGTTTTTTATATTTCTTGTATTCTCATTCATATAGTGTGGATTGGGATTTGGATTTAGGTTGTTTGGTAGGGGTGATTTTGTTGTGGAACTTGTAGGTTGGGAGCTTGATTATAGTGAACATTAGGATTTATTGGGTTGGATGGGGTGTCTGTCCATCCCGTTGGGGAGATAGTTTAAATAATTAGTAGAATGTGCATGCGGTTATGGTTTAGGAGTAGTCATTAAGAACATCCCTATTATTACTTTCCTTACTAAAGACTCGAGGTTACATTTCTATCGTATCACTCCCTGCTATGACCTACCTTTTTACTATGTCTGCTAAAATCGTCTTCAAGTCTACATTTATTGGTTCCTCGGTGGGAACTCTATAATCATCCTCTGTATTCATCATACCGGTTAATAGGAATACACTCATAACAAAATAAAATACATTAGTGGCTAGAAAAATAATCTCAGAAGTCATTTGAGTGTCCTCACCTTTGATTAAACCTCACAAATGGTGCAACAGATGTTAAAAATTATTTAACTTGGTGTAATAATGGTTACCAATTACTTGTCTTGGATGGAGGGGATCATTGTCCAATTTAAATTTAGATCACTTAATTAAAAATCTGAATCACATCAAGAAAATAAAAATGAAGGTAAAACAAGAGAAATGCAAAATAAATTAGCACGAAATAGAAAAGATCTCAAGAACTAGCATTCACAATTATGGAATAAGTACTGAAGGTACATTTGCTATTAACAAATAAAAATGAAGCATGAACACCCTGTAAAAATAAAAAATTTGAGGTCAATTTGGGTGATCGCTTCAAACAAGCCCTAAATGACCAAAAACACCCATGGCATAAATATGAAACAACAAAATTTTAAAATTTGTAGTCACTTTTTACCTTTAAGATAGACAAAGTAGATCACAAAAATACTATGCATATCACATAAAGGTCAAAGTCACCATAAAAATAGATAGAATAGATGGCACCTCAATTGACCAATTATGCAATTTCCTAACTAATTTTTTGAATTGCAAAATACTTTTGCAATGGAGGATTCCAAAAGTTTAAAAGAATATTAAAGGCAAAAATGTGAACTCCATACCAGATTTATGATAAGTAAAATAGTTTTGCAAGATTGATGGAGCTAGCAAAACTAACCAGTTGATTTTGTTTAGAAAAATTTCATTGAACCTTTTGGTTTCTTGATTTCCTGGGACCTACTTCACCTAGAATTTATCCTTTGTGAACCAAATTACAACTTTTCCAAAACTAGTACCAATGGTATTGGATCAACCTTGCACTTTTGTCTTCTACTTCAATAAGATTTTATTATGATCACCAAGAACAACATTAATATTAATATTTTGGAACTACTTCAAATCAACAAAAAATGGCACCATATTTCATATTTAGTCTTTCTCACCAGAGGACAAAATCCCATACAAATTATAACCAACCGAACACAAAACCAAAAAGCCCTAATTCAAACTCTTCACCTTCTACAAGTCAAAAATGGTGAAATATTCAAATTAATTAGAAATAACTCAAAACTTGAAATGTAGACTCTAAAAATACTAGGGAATAGAGAAATCATATTTAAACAACATTAACAACAAAAAATGAAAAACTGTTTTAGGTTTTCTAATTTTGGTAATAACAAATGTAAAGCTATATAAATATAAACTCGTCTCTAATACCAAATAATGTAATTGTAAGATGCAAAAACTAGAAGAAAATATAAAGAAAAGAACAAAAAATCAAATGGAAAAAACAAGAAAATAATAGTAATAAGAATTAAAAACTATGTATAACACCCCAGATATTGGTCCTTGAAATATTTCGGAGCTTGGAGCTCACAGCCCTACATACGACTCACAATACGGGTCGTAAATTCTCTATACGGGTCTTAAGACTCTGATTGTAGCCTGACCAATGTGATAGCCTAAAGTTTCTATAGGGACTTTTATTGGGGGTCACGAGTCGTAAAGACTCTATATATGTCATAATGTAACATTCATAGGGTGACCAGTGTGTTACCCAAATACTTTTTTGTTATAACTAGGACATTATGAGTCTTAGGGTCTCTAAATGAGTCAAATAATGTGAGTTGTAGGTCACCAGAGAGGGGTCCCTCTGCTACTGTCCAGACTATGACTTGTAGTGAAAAGTGGTAGTGAGTCCTTATGAGTCGTATAATGACCTATAATCACTGGCAATAATTTTTCATCTTGTAATGAAGGGAACTTTAGATGTTTCTTTCTTTACCCAAATAGAACCCACATATATAAAACACCTTGGGATTATTATTTCCAACCTTTATCAATCATAAAATGTCTCTCAAACTCTCTCAAATTCCCTTTTCAAAGAATAGACAAGGGTTTTAATAAATTGGTCATCTAGGGCACTAAGGGTGATTTCTTCTTTAAAATTCTTGGTGATTAAGTCATGTATCTCTCTCCCTAAACTTGAGTTTTCATTTTTAGATGAATTTGTTTAATATTCACATGGGTTTAATAATGGGATTCAAATAATGGGTTGAGGGTTTTGGATGTAAATTATTTAAATTCTTTACCTATGATTGTTAAGAATTTATTATGCATTGAATTGATGATTTCTGAATTCATTGGGGTTCGTGGGAGTAGTGAATAAAATAGAGGAATAAGGATTCCTTAAATTTGAAAACAATGGAACAAGGTATGCTAGGATTCCCTAAGGAAAATGGATTTTTGTACTAAAATTGATGAGAACCTTAACCCACTCACATAAATTATTTTAGAATTATATTATCAAATTAGATTGGCCTATTTTTCTTAAAGCTAATGTATTTCACAAATGGCTAACGGATAAGAATGACATTGAAAACCTTATGGGGTACAAGGATTCATCCAATTGGGTGAATTTATTGAAAACTTTATGGGGTAAAAGGAACCCCCAAGTTGTTTTAATAATGGAGTTTGGGGGTACGATGATTCCCCCAAGTTTTGGCCTAATGACATCTTCTTGCATGTTGGAGTCATTATGACGATACCACTTAATGAAGTCTTAATGATTGATTCCTTAACTTAATGGATGGTTTATATGCTAAATGTTTTAATTGGGCATAAAGAGGGTTTTGTAGGTAGCCGTAAAGGTAGAGGTCCTAAGAGACTAATACTAGAATCTTATGTTAGACAATGTAAGGGTGGTCTAGATTATTGTGTGCCTGTATCATATGATATATACGTATCATAGATGTCATAGGGAACAAGGAATCCTTGGCCCTCAATGACATCTTCGATTTACGTGACTAACATATATTGGGGCCCGACCATGGGGTGACAACTCGACCTATATAGCTCATAGGTTGTTATTAAGATGGTCAAGCTACACAATCAAGGCTAATGATTTTATGTTTGTGCTAAATCGTGTTCCTTTCTCCAGCATTATATATATATATATATATGCATATGCTTGTATAAGTGAATGCAAATTGTTTTTTAATTTGATTTGGAATGATGGCATTATCTTATCCCTGAGTTACATGCTAACACTCAATCCACTAACAATCTCTTGATGTTGTATCCCCAAGCTCTATAGGAATCGGAGATATTTCTACTTTTTCTACGTAGTCATAGGTTCTCTTGGACCATTCGTTAGTCAGCTTGAAGTGGTGGACCTCGTTCTTTCAAAAGGCTATCACTTTTTGGTTTACTTCATGTCATAGACTATTTCTTTGATTTTGGTTTTGCCTATCATCGAGGGCTTCCCCCAACATGGATTGATTTGGTTTTGTTAGAGGGTTTGTTGAAACTGTGGATTTGGATTGGTTGTTGACATTCTTGGATTTGTTTGAGTTATTGATTACTCTATCTTGTTATATGTTTAGAATACAAATGTTGTAATTATACTATGTTCTGTTTGACTTGGTAAAGGGGGTTGATCTCCGATCCATAACAAACTTGAGATACCCACCATAACCAGGCCTTGGTTTTGGTTATGACAAAATTGGTATTAGAGCCTAGATTCATGGTCAATTGGGTGTCCACAAAGTCATGTCAAGTAGAGTATCTTAATGGGTGTGTATCATGCCAAACTAATAAGGGAGAGGCTACTAGGAATTTAGAAATCTTTTCCTTTCTTATGTTCTACTATTGGACTATAGAGTCTAGGCTATTGAAATCTCCTCTAGTTCCTTGTTCAAAGCTCAAATCATGCCTCCCAAAAAATTTGATACTCGTGGAAACTCTTTTGTCCCGCCTGAGGACAATGTAGATGGAACTTATCCTACCTATGGGGTACAACCCAGTTTAGGGTCCTTACTTTGGATTTGCCCCATAGAGTCCAACCGTTTCCCATTGATCTTTCTTTTCCTAGTGATATTCCTACCCAGCTACCTCAAGGAGATATTACTAATGTCGAGTTTTGTCGTTCTATTCATTTGTTGGCCTAATTAGTGACATCTCAGTAACATCAATTAGGTCCTACTAGTACTATTTTGAGTTCCATTAAGGTTTCTCATGTTGGGTAATTTATGAGTTTCAATCCTCCAACCTTTACAAGATCTAAAGCTAAGAAGAATCCTCAAGTATTCATTGATGAGATGGAGAAGATCTTTACATTTATACATGCATCTAACTCTGAGGGTGTAGAATTTTCTATGTACGAGCTAAAAGATGTGACATATCAATAGTATGAGGAGTGGGATAAGTCTAGGGGTGATGATATGGAGTTGACATTGTGAGATGACTTTTCTAGTTCTTTTTTAGATCTTTTATTTCCTCAGGAGTTGAGATAGCCAAAAAGTTTAGAGTTTGTAAATATTAAATAGGGTAGGATGAGTGTAAAGTAGTATGCCTTGAAATCTGATCAGTTGTCTTGCTATGCTTTGGAGTTGATGTCTAGTATGAGGGCTAGGATGGGTATGTTTGCTTTTAGGTTGTCTGGGGACTTGGTCCTAGAGTGCAAGGTTGTACTGATGAATAATCATATATATATATATATATCTTCACTTCTATTATATATGTAGTAAGTTAAAGAGGAAAAAAAGCAAACAGATATATGAGAAAGGCAAAGTAAGAAGTTTAGATATTCAAATAAGGGAAAAGGTTAGCAGCAGAGTGGTTGAGATGGTAAGCAGTGGTTTAAGAAGAATTGTGAAAGTTCTAATTATTACTCACCAGCTAGTGCTCATTATCCAAAGTTATCTGGTGATTGTCATTTCTAAATTGACAATAGGTTTAAGGCCCAAGGTACCTAGTCTCTGGCCGTACAGCATAGTCTGCCCCAAACTTTTGTCCTTGTTGGTTTTGTGGTCAGTTGCATCATGGCTTTTGTGGTGAGCAGAGAAACAAATGTTTAAATTATTGTCAACCTGGACACATATAGGGAAATTATTCCATGAGTAAGGTTGCTTCTGGGGCTAATATAGTCCTTTTTGCTACTTCTTCAACTCTTGCACCAAAGAGTGCTACTTCTAGTACCGACTCTGGCCAAAATTATCTGTATGTTTTTGACTTTTAGGCCTTTATTAATGTCATTACTAGTATGTTATAACTCTTTTCTCATAATGTATATTGTCTTCTTGATCTGGCATCTACTCATTCCTAGTTGACCCATTATATGGCTATTCATTTTTATTTCAGTCCTAAAATTATTTCTGACCCCTTTATTATTTCTACCATGGTGGGTGATTCTGTGGTTGCTAAAAAAGTCTATAGGGTTGTGTGGTATCAATCTGTGGTAGGGAGACCTCGGAGAAATTGATAGAGTTGAATATGTTAGACTTTGGTGTTATCCTAAAGATGGATTAGATCCACTTGTTCTATGCCCTTCTTGATTGTAGGACCCGAAGGGTCAGTTTCTAATTCCTGAAAGAACTAGTGATTGAGTAGGAAGGTAGTTCTTTAGCACTTAAGGGATGCTTTATTTCTTATCCTAGAGCTCGGAAGTTATTTCCAAGGGTTGCCTATATCATCTAGTTTGGGTTAAGAATTCTAGTTCTGAGGTTCCCTTGTTGCAACTTGTCCCTGTGGTCATTAAGTTTCCCAAAGTGTTTCTGAATGATTATTCTGATATTCCCTCCTAATAGGGAAATGGACTTTGGTATTAGCGTTCTTTCGGATCCCAATCATATCTCTATCCCTAAAAATAGAATGGCTCTGATTAAGTTAAAAAAACTTAAGAAGCAGTTAAAAGAACTTTTTTATATGGGTTTTATCCACCCTAGTGTTTCACCATGGGGTGTTTTTATTCTCTTTATTGGCAAGAAGGATGGTTCTCTTTGAGTATGCATAGACTACCTCCAGTTGAATAAGGTGATTGTGAAGAATAAGTACCCTCTCCCTACCATAGATAGCTTATTTGACCAGCTTTAAGGTGATAATTTATTCTTTAAGATTGACCTTCGATTAGGTTATCATCAGTTCAAGATTAGGGAGGTGGATATACCTAAGACTACTTACCGTACCCAGTATGGCCAATATAAGTTTCTCGTCATGTCTTTTGGGTTGACTAATGCCCTAATGACATTTATGGATCTTATGAACCGAGTATTTTATCAGTTTCTTGACTTATCATTGTGTTCATTGATGATATCCTAATGAATTCAAAGAATGAGGGGGATCATGACAAATCACCTCCACATAGTATTGTAGACCCTTAAAGATAAGAGTATGCCTGCTAAATTTTTTAAGTGTGTGTTCTAGGTTAATATTTTTTCCTTTCTTGGTTATGTTGTTTCTAGCAAAGGGATCATAGTAGATACACAAAAAGTTATAGTGGATAAGAAGTGGCCTAGACCCACGACTCCAACTGATATTTAGAGCTTCTTAGGTTTAGCCAGTTATTATAGGAGGTTTATGGAGAGCTTCTCATCTATTGGTTATTCATTGACTAAATTGACTAACAAAAGGTGATGTTTTAATTGTTTGATGGTTGTTAGGGTAGCTTTAAGAAGTCGAAGGACAAGTTGACTTCTGCTCCCTTTTTGACCTTGCCCGAAGGCTCTAAAGGTTTCATTCTATATTTTGATACGTCTTGTGTAGAACTTAGTTGTGGCCTGATGCAATAAGGAAAAGTGGTAATGTATGCTTCTAGGAAGCTGATAGTTCATTAGAGGAATTATTTGACTCATGATTTGGATTTGATGGTTGTGGTGTTTGCCATGAAAATCTTGCATCAGTACTTGTATGGGTTTTATGTTAACATTTTCTTAGATCATAAGAGCCTGCAATATGTGTTGACCCAGAAGGAGTTGAATCTTAGGGAAAGGGGATAGCTTGAGTTTCTCAAGAATTATGATATGAGTCTTCATTATCTTCCAAGTAAAGGAAATGTGTTTATTTATACTCTTAGAAGGTTGTCCATACGAATCTTATCTCGTGTGGATGAGGAGAATCTAGGTTTAGTGAAGTATATTCACTAGTTTGCTAATGTTGGAGCTCATCTTTTGGATTCTAAGGATGGAGGTGTAATTGTTCAAGAGGTGGTGAAATCATCATTTGGTGCTGAGGTAAAGTAGAAGCATATTTTGGATCCCGTCTTGATGGAAATGAAAGATGATATGGGTCAGTGAAAGTGATATACTTTGAGATTTATGGTGATAGTATCTTGAGGTACCAAGGTAGTTTGTAAGTTCCCAGTGTTGATGGGCTATGAGAAAGGATTTTGGCTGAGGCCTATGAGTCACGGTATACGGTTTATCCTAGTTCGACAAAGATGTACCATAACTTGAAAAAGATTTATTGGTGGAATAAAATAAAAAGAGATGTCGCTAAGTTTGTGGATAATTTCATGGTTCATGATCAAGTGAAGGTTGAGCACTTGAGGCCTGGTGGGTTGTCTCAAGAGATTAAGTTGCCTCTATGGAAATTAAAAGCATTTAATTTGGATTTTGTGATCAGTCATACGTGGTCTCATAGAAAATTTGATTAGATTTGGGTCATTGTGGATAAGATGGCCAAGTTTACTCATTTCTTTCCCATGAGGACTAGTTTTTCTTAGGAGAATTATGCTAAGCTTTTCATTTAGGAAATCATTAAGTTGCATAGTGCTTTAGTTTCTATCAAATAGGATCGAGGTACACATTATCGTCTCATATCTGGAATTTATTTTAGATAGGTTTGGGAACTAGGGTGAACCTTAGCACTACTTTCAACCCTTAAATGGATAGACAAGTGGAGAGGACCATTGAAACCTTGGAGTATATGATTCAGGCTTTTGTAATTGACTTTGGTGGTAGTTGGGTTGATCAATTGCCTCTTATGAGTTTGATTATAACATTAGCTATCATTTTAGTATTTGTATGGCCCCGTTTAAGGCTTTGTATAGAAGGAGATGTCGTTCCCCATTTAGATGGTTCAAATTAGGTGAAGCTAGATTATTGTGCCTTGACTTAGTTCATAAGGCTATGGAGAAGGTGAATATAATTAGGGATAGGCTTAAGATCGCCCAAAGTAGCCAAAAGTCTTATGCGGGTGTGAGGCATAGGAGCTTGGAGTTTTATATTGGTGATTGGGTATTATTAAAGGTTTCTCCCATGAAGGGAATGGTGGGGTTTGAAAGACAGGGGAAGCTCTATCCCTATTATGTTTACCCTTACTTGATTTTGAGGTGAGTGGGAAATGTCACTTATGAGTTAGAGTTGCCTTCGAGATAGAATTTTGTCCATCCTGTTTTCCATGTCTTGATGTTGAAAAAGTGTGTGGTGATTCGTCCTTGGTTATGACTTTTGAGAGTCTTAGCATTTTTGATTCCTTGTCTTATGAGGAAGTCTCGGTTGAGATTTTAGATAGGCATGTCCATAAGTTACGGACCAAGGATATGGCCTCGATTAAGGTCCTGTGGAGGAATCATACGGTTGAAGAACCTAATTGCGAAGCTGAAGAGCACATGAATTCCAAATATCCATTACTATTTTCCTCTTTGGATAATCGTGCTTAAGGTATGTGTATTCCTTAACGTCTTTGTTTTTTCTCTTTGTTAAAGGAAAGTGGGGTTTTGTTCTTTGTTATGTCGTGCCAATTGCTACCATGTCTCATCATTTGAGGATGAATGATCCCGGGGGGGGGGGGGGGGGTGTAACACCCCAAATTTTGGTCCATCAAAAATTCTTTTTCATGGAGCTGACTTCCCCACCTATGACTCACCATACAAATTATAAGGTCTCTATACGGGTCACAAGACTCCAATCATAACCTGACTAGTGTGCTAGACTGAAGTTTCTGTTGTGACTATGACATGGGGTAACGAGTCGTAAAGACTCCTTATGAGTCATGATATACTATTCATACGATGACTAATGTGTTTCCCAAATGCTTTTTTCTTGGTTACGACTAGGACATTATGGGTCATAGGGTCTCTTGATGAGTCGTATGGTGTGAGTCATAGGGTAACTTGATAAGGGTCCCTCAGCTACTGTCAAGACTACAACTCATGGTCACAAATCATAGTGAGTTCTTACGATTCGTATAATGACCCGTAATAACGAACGGCAATTTTTCAGCTTTTAATGAAGGGAAATTAGGACATTTCTCTTTTTACCCACTTAGACCACACAAACATAAAACACCTTAGGGCCATTATTTCCAACCTTATCAATTATAAACTCTCTCAAAAACTCTCTCAAATTTCCCATTCAATGACAAGGCTAGGGTTTCAAGAAATCGGTCATCCAAGGATTTAAGAGTGATTTCTTCTTAAAATTTCTTGGTGATTAAGGCAAGTATCTCTCTCCCTAAACTTTTGATTTCAGTATTTCATGAACTGGTTTAATATTCACATTGTTTTGATGATGGGTTTTAATGATGGGTTGAGGGTTTTTTATGTAAATTGGTTAAATGCTTTTCCTATGATTGTTATGAATTTATTATACATTGAATTGATAATTTGTGAACTCATTAGGGTGTATGGGAGTGACGAATGAAATACGAGTACAAGGATTCCCCGAATTTGTAAACAATGGAACAAGAGGTACAAGTATTCCCCAAGGAAATTGGGTTTTAATATTAAATTTGATGAGAACCTCAACCCACTTGCATAAATGGTTTTGGAATGTGTTTAATTAACTGGCATGGCCTATTTTTCGTAAAACTAATGCATTTCATAAATGGCTAATGGATAAAAATGACCTTGAAAACCTTGTGGGGGTACAATGATTCTCCAAGTGAATGAATTTCATTACAACCTTGTGGGGTACAAGAAATACCCTGAGTTATTTTAATAATGGGGTTTGGGGTATGAGGATTCCCTCCGGTGATGGCTTAATGACATTTACTTGCAAACTATAGTCCGTATGACGATACCACTTAATGATGCCTTATTGATTGAGTATTTATATTAATGGATGGTTTATGTTCTTTAATTGGACTTAAAGATAGTTGTAGCTAGCCGTGAAGGTTGAGGTTCTGAGGGACTAATACTGGAAACTCACATTTGCTAACGTGAGGGGTGGTCTAGATGATAGTGTGTTTGTGTCACACTATATATATATATATATATTTATCATCGATGGCGTAAGATACAAGGAATCCCTGACCTTCTATGATATCTTAGATTCATGTGGATAACACACACTGGGCCCGACCATGGAGTGACAACTGCACCCATATAGCCCATAGGTTGTTATTAGGACGGTGAAGCTATACAGTCTAGGTTAGTGATTTAAACTTCATGTTAAACCGTGTTACCTTCCCCAACATCTAATATATACATATAAATATAAATATATATGTATATATGCATAATTTTTGTATGAGTGCATGCAAAATGTTTTAAAATTGTTTTGGTATCCCCGAGTTACATGCTATTGCTCAACCTGATAAATATCTCCGAATGCTATATCCCCATGTAATGCAAGAACCACAGACAATTCTGCTTTTCCTGTGTAGTGATAGATGATCTTGGACCATTCATTGGTAAGCTTGAAGTAGTGAGCCTCCTTCTTTTGGTAGGCTATTACTTCTTTATTTACTTTGTGTCATAGAAAATTTATTTGATATTAGTTTTGGATATCGTCAAGGGCATGTCCCGAATTGGATAGATTGGTTTTGTTAGAGGATTTGTGGATACTGTGGATTGGGATTGGTTGTTGAAATTTTTAGATTCCTTTGAGTTATTGATTACTCTATCTTATTATTTGTTTGAAATTCTTCTACTGTAGTTATACTGTGTTTTGTTTGACTAGACAAATAGGGGTGATCTCCAGTCCACGGCGGACTTGATATACCCATCATGTTCAGGCCCTTGTTTGGGTCATGACACTATGGCTATCTAACAACCATAACCATCAACTACTAAATTAACAAAGAACCAACCTATAAGTTACACCTCAAAGGAATTGAATACATTTGCAACATAACCTATCAGTCAAGTGTTCAACAAAGGCTTAACCAACAACTCAAATTATCTCAAGAGAAGATAATCAATATTAATCCAAAATAAGGATTAAATAAACTACACTCCACTTTTTATAGTTTATTACATAACCTATAAGTGGACCTTTAGGTGAATTGCAAAAATAGCCCAAAAAGTGAGCTATTATTTAAATTATGGCAACATCCTTGCATATAGCACACTAGTTATGAGATCTACATAACTTGGGGTCAAACTCACATATTATTGCTTGAGAAGACTCTCCAACCGGTCCAATTATGTGATTCTCTAATGAGTTTTGTGAATCGCGTTGTCTTTTACAATGTTATATCCTGGCATCTCCCTTCCAAGCAATATTTAAAACATAGAATCCTTTCCACTGAATCAAGATATGATCAGTAACCTCCACCTTTGTAAATAGGCCATGTAATGTTTGGAGGTCCCAAGCTTGGCTTCTCATAAATGACCTTGATTCAAATTGTCTTGCATTACATTGTCCACAAAGCATTAAACATATGGTTAGGGATATTTCCTGGGGCCCTCTACACATTATCTAGCAATATATTTTTCTCAATCTTTCCATAAAAGGGTAAATAAATCCATACTTATGCCTAAACCATGATCTTTAGCTTACAAATCCAACTACTCAGACTTCTCCAACTCTACATGACATGACCCAAACCAGGGCCTTGTTGTAATGGGCATCTTAGGACCAACATGGCCTGGAGACCAATCAGTTACCCAAACCAACCAACCAAGCATACACCTTGAGTCGGCTGAATTTCTGTACATGTAATAAGATAGGGTGCTGTACCACTCAAGAATATGGGTATAGGTCCATAAGCACGACCAACCCAAACAAGTCAAACAATACAATACTGAACCTACTGCCATAACCTAAATCAATCCATCACTATTCCATAACATAATAAGATGGTACAATTACAAATCAAATAAAGTCAGTTGGTATCATGTTTAATACCAATACCAATTCCAAGACTGACACCAATGTTAACACCGATAATACCAACCCATAGTAGTCTCACAAAACCTCTATCCAAAAGTAAAATAGTATTCGATCGAGACATGCCCCCGACCAGAGCAAAAACCAAAGTACAAGAAATAACCAAAGTATTATGACAAGACCATAAAATAAAATAGATCCTTCTGGAGTATGGAAGCTCAGCACCTTTGTAACACCCTGCAAAGTCCTCTTCCAGTCTGAGCCTTAAAGCGTGTTCAGTAAAGTGCAAATCCGAGTCTAAGAGTTTCAAAAATATCTTCCTAAGGATGAAATACTTTGAATCTTATGGAATTTCCCTAATTTCAACTTTTTTCCATGTAGATCATTGAATTAGCTCTCCATCGATACAAAATTTGCCCAACTGATCTGAGTCCCATCTAAGCACAGAAGAATGGCCAGGAATGTATCACTGCAACGTAGAAACATGGAAAATTAGATAGGCAAAAACAAAATCTAGGGGGTAAGTCTAACTTATAAGCCATCTCACAAACTGTGTGAAGAATCTCTAAGGGTTCAATATATCTTTGGCTAAACTTGCCTTTCCCCTGAACCTCATCACACCGTCTATAGGCAATACATAGAGGAATGCCCGGTCACCAACTCCAAATCTTAAGGCATAAAGTCTACGATCTGCATAAGCTTTTTGCCTACTTTGAGCTGCCCTCAAGCTATCATGAATCACCATTAATCTATCCAACCACTCCAAAACCAAGTCGGTACCACGAGGTTTAATTTCAGAAGTCTCAAACCATCCAATTAGAAAATGGCATTGCCTACCATATAAAGCCTCAAAAGGTGCCATCTCAATATTACAATGATAACTATTATTAAATGCGAACTCTACCAAGGCTATGTTACTCCCACTGACTTCCAAAATCATAAAACAAGCTTGAAGCATATCCTTGAGAACCTAAATAATCTACTTCAACTATATGTCGGTCTAGGGATGAAAAGTTGTACTATGATCAACCTGAGTACCAATTCCTCCTAAAAAAATCTCTAAAAGATCAACAGGAACACTAACCTCAGTGTAGAATTATAGATATAGGCAGACTATCTCATAACATAGATACAAACCAACCTCTCACCACTAAAGGACAGCTTGTATGAATAAACTTTGCCAACTTGGTCAATCGATCCATAAAGAAAAAAATACCATTAGAACCATGGGATGTATAAGGCAAACCAATATCAAAGTCTATGGTAATATTCTCACATTTTCACTTGGGAATAAGCAACCTTTAAATCAAGACACCTAGCCTCCAATGCTTGGTGTTCACCTGCTGACAACATAGGCAATGACCTATAAAGTCTTCCATATCTCTCTTTATACCACCCCACCAATAATGATGCCTCAAATCTCTATAAATCTTAGTTATATCTAGTGAATCAAATACTTTGAGCTCTGAAGCTCATGTATTAATTGAATTAAGTCATCAACCCTCAAGACTAAATTGCAACTATCATATCTCAAGACACCTTCAGAATCCACGGTATCCTTATTGGACTTACCACTCAACACCTGATCAAAGATGATACAAAGTCTCTTAACCTTAAACATTTGATCCTGCATCTACTCAAATAGTGTAGACCTCTTCTCAACACTAGTAATACTTTCCATAGGTCTGCAATATCAAGTTGGACCATTAAGTTGGCTAAGGACTGAATATGTCAAGTCAAAGGCTTCTGAGAAACTAAAATGCAAGACAAACTAACATACTCACTGTCTTCCAGCTCAAGGCATTCGCTACAACATTTGGTTTTATAAATTTATAAATGATAGACATGTCGTAATCTTTAAGAAACTCTATCCATTTAAGATGCCAAGATTTACACTCCCTCTGGGTCATAAGATGTTGAAAACTACAATGATACATGATGATCTCAAAATGAATACCATAAAGTTATTTTCTTCAAATCTTAAGCACGAAAACTACCGCTGCCAAATCTAAATCATGAGTGGGGTAGTTGTGCCTGTGCAAATTTAGTTGCCTCTACACATAAGAAATAACACAAGCCAACAACATCACTACATAAACCAAACCATCATAAGAAGACTCATAATACACTATGAATTCCCCACATATAATGGGAAAAGCTAAAATAGAGGATGAAGTAAAAATACCTTTAGACTTCTAATGATCAACTCACACTTCTCGAAACATCAAAAAAGAACCTCTTTCTAAGTTAATCTAGTCATCGGTGCTATAAGAGTAGCAAAACTTTCAATGGACCTCTATAGAAACCATCCAAAACCAATGAAAATAGGAACCTCAGTTGGAAATATAGGCCTGGACCAATCATGAATAGCTTCAATATTTGTAGGGTATACTATAATCCCATCCTTAGACACCACATGTCTATGGAATGTCACCGATTCAAGATAAAACTCTCACTTAGAGAATTTGGCAAAAACCAAGAAATCTTTCAAAGTCTTGATCCCAATCGTCAAATGATAGATATGCTCATCTCTACTTCTTGAATTCATAAGGATGACATTGATGAACACAATCACAAAAGAATCCAAATAAGACTTGTACACACTGTTCATTAAATCCATAAATACGACTGGGTCAATAGTCAACAAAAAGGCATTACCAGAACCTTATAATGACCATAATAGGTCCTAAAGGCTGTGACTGGGATATCCTTGGCCCGAACCTCAATTGATAGTAATCGAACCTCAAAACAATATTAGAGAACACTACTACTCCCTGAAGCTGGTCAAACATATCATTAATGCAAATCATAGACAATAGTTCTTCATTGTTATGTTATTAAGCAGCATATAATAAATAAACATACATATGGAACCATCTTTCTTATTTATAAACAATACATAAGATCTTCAAAGAGACACTCTTGGTCTAATAAAACCCTTAGCAAAAAGATTCTAAACCTAAGAATTTAGCTCCCTAAGCTCGTTAGGAGCTATACTATAAAGTACAATAGAAATAGGCCGGATGCCCTAACTCAAGATCAATAACAAACTCAATACCACACTTAGGCATGTAGATTGGTAGGGAAAACATCAAAAAACTCAAAAACTATAGGAACAAAGTCAACCAACATACTCTCCATACTAACATCATAAATAAAAGTAGGATAACACTCACAACACCTTGAAATAAGACTACTAGAAAGAATATAAGAAATAATCCCCATCAGCTTATGGATAATCGTTCCTTGACACAAGACTGAGGGTACGGAAGGCATGATGAAGGTAACATCCTTGGCATAAAAATCTAAGATGGCATGATAGTGGGCTAACCAGTCCATGGCCCGAATCACATCAAAATCCAGTATGTCTAAGATCACGAATAGTCACAACGCAGGATCTAAGAACCCTATCCACTTCTAAAGAATCACCCAAGAGAGTAGACATATATAATGACATATATAATTAATCCCAACATTACTAAAATTATAGGGCATAATAAGCAGACACATAAGAATAAGTGGATCCCAAATAAAATATGGCAAAATCTAAGTGATGCACACATTGATCGTACCTATGATAACAATATCCGAAGACTCAGACTTGGGTCTAGAAGGAATACATACAATCATCCATGCCCGCTACCTGTCTAGGATCCATACCGATTTCCTATCCTACTTGATTGAGAACCTTTATAAGTATCTTGTAAACTATCCCTATGACAATGCATACCACCACTAGCAGGAGGTAGAACTACTCAAATTGGTGTAACACGGTAACTTAAAGAAACTATTACTCCATGACTAGGGCACACAATCGAGAAATAACCAAAACCCACAACTATTACTTGCCATGAGAATAATACTAAAACTTAAAGATTTGGATATCCCATCATAACCATCATTACTAGGATAAAAAAATAGGCAAACCACTAAAACACTAACCAATATCATTGCAAAGAAAAACACAAAAACTAGACTGGCCTCTATTGGTCATCTGAAGAGCGGCTTGAACTATTCTACTAGACTAACCCAGATCGGCTAATACAAAGGGTACCTACCCTAAGAACCACTACCTTTGAACTGTGAGACACTACAAATCCTACTAAAACTACCTTGATAATACGATCTCTTATCGCTACCCTCTTGTGCTTCACAATGCATCTTGGCCATAACCTGAGTATGATCATAATCCTTGGCAAAATACCTACCTATAATAACCAAAATCTATGTATACATACAAAGAGAAATTCTCAATATCCAAACAAAGCAACAAACTCTCTCATACTCAATAGTTAAAATAGGACTAACATGCCTCGCCAAGTAATGAAATCGAGCCTCATATTCCAAAATAGTCATGGATCCCTGATCCAACCTCGAGAATTAATCTCACAAATGATGCCTAAGACTCTAAGGCATGTACTTATCTAATAAGATCTTGGAGAACTGAGTCCACATTAAAGGGGAAAATCCAGCTGGCCTAGAATCAAGATAACCTCTCCACCAATGTCGAGCTACATAGTCAAACTAAAAATTAGTGTAATCCATACGGCTAGTCTCAACTAGGTCAAAATTAGGGTGCCTATCATCATAAGAAATTAAGAACTCATACACATCCGCACTCGATACACCAAAAAAACTAGACAGAGCTAATCTCAAGAATCTACCCAAGATCTTCTACTCTTTTGTAGACATATAAGGATAGAAATCTACCGACTAAGACACTATCAATGTAGGAGGGAACTCAACTTTTGGAGTTGCAGCTATTAGTTGCGCCCTACCTTAGTACCAGTTTGATCTATAGACTTCGCACCATCAGACAGTGAAATACCAACCAATCCAACAGATGGAACCAAAGTATCCTCTAGCAGCAAAGAAGAAATAAATCTCTATGAAGCCTGGATGGTCCTTGGCCCACCGCTGGCTTAGGCAGAAGAATCACTTGCTCGGAAGAAAAAATAGGGTCTGTTAAAATCCCCTAGCTGGGTACATATCTCTGTGTTTTCTATAATCTCTAGGTCATCCACAAACAAGGACATGATACCTAAGATCAATGTAAATACCCTTTCCTTATACATTTGTAAGGCATGTCTTAGCCATCTGTGAAAGAGTGAAAGAAAAGGAATACTTTAGAAACCAACAAAGACTATTAGTACTAGATGAGAAAAAAAAGTAAAGAACTCCTAAAAATTTCCTATAGACTAAAGATAAGAAACGAACATCATCATTTCTATCCATAGGACTCTACTAGACATATGTTTTTGTACTGACAATACCTATGAAACATAGGCACTGCAACCAATTTGTGAAGACCTAATTTATGATTCATGATTGAACCTACTTTATCTTGACAATAGTTATGCCAAATCTCAACCTTGAGCTTTATGTAATGGGCCAACTTGGTGGAAAAATTCCTAAAACTGGAAATCAACATTTAAAGAGTTAAATCACTAGTAATGTAGTCATAACAGTCTAATAAATAGACAAAAAAGTAACAACCATCCCAAGACTTATTAATGCCAGTACGAGAGCTACTAAAACTAAAATACAAGTACTGACTTGTCAAATATAATCAATCTAAAAAATGAAAGACTAGACATAGATACATTGAAAGAAAAAGGGTAACTCTGACTCCAAAAGCTCACCTGATCTCTAAAATCACATTGCACAATTATTAATAAGCAAAGATAACTAGTACTAGACTCTGTACCAAAAAGGTACAAAAGTGTAGTATGAGTACTAGAACCTCAAATACTCAATAGGCTTAATCAACCAACGAAGCTAAATCATGATATAAATATGATATATAATAAGATAAAGTAAACTAAGTCAAGGTAAATTGGGAAAATTTAAAAATAAGATCCAATACTGATTTGCATAGGTAAATAAATAAATATGGAGAAGTAACACAAAGATCAAACCATTATAACTAATAAAATTGGCCCCTAAAAGAAAATAAGTGTTGAAAAGTAAATAACCCAATGCAGGTCCCCATAAGTAATGGTGAAATCAAGGAAAGTAAATAACCAATGATTATGAATTTCACCAATTACAATGCCATACCAAAGAAAACATCCAAACCATATAATATTATGAATAACTCCAAAAATGTTGGACATGAGTCAGAGCCTATATACTATTATCATCATTAATTGTCAGAATCAGACTAGAACTCATATACAATTTATATCATATCAGTAGACCATGTAAATAAACCATAATCATAAGCCACATAACTAAATCACAACAGTTGTCTACCAAAATGTACCCAGAATTAGCTCTAACTCTTAATTACCAAGCTAGCATAATCAATAAGCACCTAATCTCTTCAAAGCTCTAAAATAAGCATTAACAAGGCATATCATGCATAAATACATCCATAAAATCTAACAAAAGTCTTTTCCTAATATGGATTGAAAGGCTCACTTATAATAACAAAAAATCTAACTTAGGCAAATTCTACGATGAACTAGGCTAAGGAATCTAACTTCATTTCTAGATTTTAAATAAGCTGTAAAGAGCTGTAAGATAGAAATTTATCCTAAAACATGAGCAACAAAGTCCAGTACGCATAAATTATGGTTCAAAGGTAGCCTAAACAGTCTAACTAACACAAATACCCTCAATCATACCTCCAACACCTAAATAAAACCCCATATCAAGCATAATATCATAAGTATGCTATAAAATAACTCAATCTATAGAGCGAGTAAACCTAGCCAATCTGGATGCTGAAGAAAAATCCAAAGAATCCTTTTATCCACCAGTTTCCAATTTTAAGAAGCTTCTGTATGGCCCTACGCTATCAAAATCACAGTATACTCATCAAAATAAAAACAATGATACCCATGTTATACTATCGTTCTTAGGGTCAAAAATCACATAAAAATCCTATGTGGGGCTTATTTATTGAATATCAGATTCGAAACCAATACAATGTCCCTCTATGCCCAAGGAGCATTTACAATTAAACTGGTTGAATTTTGCGATCCAATGGTTCTAAAATAAAGCCACCAAGATTCTATGGGTTTTAGCAAAAGATAAAGGGATTAATCCTCAAATTGATTGAATAGTACCATGAATTCGAAGAAGTGTGTAAATAAATTTTACCCAAGATCCAAAACGATCCATAATTGATTCTCCTAAGAAATTTGACTTTTAGGGTTCAATATTCTAAGGAATGGGAGAAGGTTGGTGAAAATCAAGCTAAGTGGGGTATTTATACCGTTTCCAAGTATGCATATGCCACTAAAATAGACACTAGGCCCCTTTAGCAGTTGGCTCTAAAGCCCCCAGCTGACAGCTAAATCGGTCCCTCATTGACATAGCAGGTCATTAAAGCGGTTAGTTGGCAAATTAGCCGCTAAAGAGGCACTTGCCAAATTAGTTAGGGCTGCTAAAATGCCCTCCCTTAAAGCATCCAAAACTTTTTTTAGTGGTTTAAACTGATTGTTTTGCATCAGCTAAAAAATTGGAATATTTTGGTTCTCCACCAACCTCTTGAGATACATCTGAAATCTCATATATGCTAATGAACTATGTTACCTTATAAAATTCAATGTTCCAAACTCAATAGCGTAGTTGAAATTTCCATCTGAGGTCATTCCAATGAAATGCGGGTCCCATACCCACTTGTCATTTTTCATAACCTCCAGCCAATAGCCTAAAATGAGTTAAGGAGTCTTGGGACCCATACTGAGGGTCCACTATATCTAAAATCGATGTTTTAAAGTTGTTGGAACAATTAGAATTGGCATAGAGGGTCATTTGACTGATGTTTTTTCCCAATAGACAATTTGAACTAGCAAAGTCTTCAAAATGCAGAATTGGCTCTAAAAGATAAATAAATTGCTTGGTAATTTAATTGTTATTTCTAGCAAGTCGTAAGTGACTTGGAGCAGCTATGGGAATATTCTAGACAATAAAAATGAGCAAAAATATAGAAAATGACCCGGAGGTCTTTACATTACGACCTAGCCAAACCAAAAGAATCAAAATGGAGAACTCAAATTATAACAATATTAACCTTTACAAAGTCGACTAGGACATAATTTGTGAACTATAATACTCTACATCAGGTAAGGTCATGATTCACTGCAAACAACAATCAATGTGGAAAAGGATCTACGAATTAAAACTACAAATAATTAGTTGCAATAGGACCCCAATGTGCCGCTAAGTACATAAAGAAAAAGAGTACTCCACACTCAACAACCCTAAAAAATTGCGTGCACAAGCCATTAGCTAAACTCAGCTACATGCAATGGTACTACTGTCTACACAAAAACATGTAGGTGTGAACACAACTCCCCACGGTAAATGATGATGTCAGTACAAAATAATGTACTAATATATATGTAAATAGAATATCAGAAACAAAACAACAAATAGCGAAACCATAATATTTGTATCCACCATCCTTGTACTTGACTCAAATAACAACAACGAGTAATTTAACCTTTAAATAATAACCAAAAAGGATTTTCTAAAGATCGGCAGGTGTGAACTACAATGACATCATATTAAATATAGTATAATACAATGAAACTCAAAAAAGAACTATAACCTTACAAAATCTAACCTACTCCTAACTTTTCTTAACCAATCGTAATAACCGTAAATAATAACCCATTGCTAACAATTGCGGCCTAATCTATATATTCCTTATTTAACTTATATGACCATAGCACTAAAAACATACAAAGAACCACAGTCCCCACAAAGAACTATACATGATTAATTTAATACCATGGTATTGAACCATATATAATGCAATACAATATATTTACTATAGGTAACTATCTAGGTCCTAGCTTCAAGGGAATAAATGTATGTAGTGTGGGAAAATACCCCAATCCTTACCTTAAATCCATAAACTTCATGTGGTTTAGACATAGACCCAATCCTTCGCTTTCAAGGTATGAAATACATATGATATAGGTGTACACCCTAATCCTATCCTTTAAATGAATGTTATGCAATGCCTATGTAAAATAGATATGTATGCAGGAAAATGACAATAACATTGTACCACTAAACTAATATCAGCTAACCTAATAGTACATAACCAAAATAGGTGAATCACTATATAGGATAACAAGGCATCATTATATCCTAATGTACGTAAATTCATCTTGGGCTTTCAAAACTATCATAATGTGTGTCATGACCCAATTTACGAGTCATGATGGGACGTACTAAATCTCGCCAGTAGGTTTGCCTATTCGTAACTCGAAGGTAAATGCAATAGGTCAACTTGTTGGAAATTCCCAACATAGGAAAAATAAACAACATAACTTATAAAGAATAAGGTATTTGAAAGAGATAATGATAGTCAACATAGATACCATCCCATGACCTGGTATAGCCATTACAAGATCATATATTAATTATCATAATAATACCCAAGTATCTAGAATAGTCAATAACATTTCTCATAAAATGAAAGACTTAACATAGAAATATAGAAGGAAATATGTGACAACTCTAAGAGCTCACCGTATCTCCAGATATCAATTTAACACGAACATCGATGAATGACGGTAACTACTACTCTGATCTACACTAAAAATGTAAAAAATTATAGTATTAGTACCAAAATCATGGGTACTCAGCTGGCATCTTAATTGACTAAGCTAAATCATGACATAAGATTGATAAAATAGAAGATAACATAACTAAGTAAAGGTATAGACAAACCTGTAGAAACTCAAACATTGTTTTGCATACACGAGTATATAATCCAGAATAATAACATAATGTAACATAAAACATCAAAACGTAAAATCATAACAACAAAATTGGCTCCTATACAAAAATTAATGTGAAAAAGTAAATAACCCATCACAAACCCCATAAGTCGAGAGGGATCAAACAAGATAGAGTAACCTACTACCATTATTTATCAACTCTCATAATACAGTTAGAATTTATCAAAGTCATGACACGATATAACCATCGAGTGTCCATTATAATTATCTTTGAATTAATAAATACTTATCAACTAACTATCATGTAACACTAATCCTTATGTATCAATAAATCATCGTTTATCAACTACACATCAGTTACTAACTAATATTCATATAGTGGCTTATCATCACTTATGAAGTAGTCATTATTTACAACTAACTAACATGTGTCAACTATCTAATATTTGTCAATTAACACATATTTGTCTTCTAGCCAATATATATTAACTAACCAATATTTAACAACAAATCATTATATCACTAGAGTATATACATATTATACTACATTATAACTATTTCATTATTTTAAAATTAGCTATATTGTCAATCTCAAACTCCAATGTCATCATATAATAATAAGTATATCATTATAGTATAATACATATAACCGAACTCAAATTCATATGGATATTCAGTAATATCCTAATAAATATCATCATAATAATCTTTTGGTCTTGCCAGGCATGTATATATACCATCATAATCATGCTTTAGCCTTTCTGGGTATGTACTATCATAATCATCCTCAAGCCTTGCCAGGTATATTTCATCATAATAATTCTCTAGCTTTGTTGGGTATATATGTAATGACCCTTTAGGTTATTTTCTATATTTCCACTTATGTTTTATGTTAGAGCTCTTTAATAGTTACCCAAAGTCATTTATAACTTATTGGCACAAATAGTTCAGTTAATGGATAATTCAATTGGTTTTTAGAGCCCATTCCATAGTTAGAAGTCTTCGTTTATTCCAAATGGCTACCAAGTGAAATATTTTTTAAAACTATCTTGTATGAAAATTTTAACTAAATCAAAATCTCCAAAATATGGATTTTAGGATAGTTGAACCTTTCATTTTGGCCTAGATGAACTTAAGTTCTTTTCAACATATTGGTCAGGAGTTGGAGAAATTGGAAATTAGGTATGAGACCCATATTTGGTCGAAAAACCTCAGATGGAAAATTTGATTGTGACATCACATTTAAATTTTTTATTGTAATATAGTTAAACATTTTTTTTATGTATAGGGAATTTTAGATGAATCTCGAGGGCATGGCAAAAACATGAAGATTTCTTAGGTTTTCATCTGCTATCTGGAGTGCTGGTGATTGCTAACTATGGCCGTGATCGCATCTCCTCATATAGAAGAGGTAGTGTGATCACCAAAGGTCTCTCACAATAGCCATAACCCTAATCCCAACAGTCCTGAAGTAGTGTGATCGCACCCTACTGGTCGCAATAGCTATATATGATTGCTAGGTTGGGGTATAAACAGTACCCTTATGTCGCGAATTAGGCAATTATTTATCCATACCTTAAGAGAAAAAACCCTAAAGACTGAGAAATCTTAAAATTGAGGCTTGTGGATGACTTGGGAGCAAGATTTACAACTATCTATGTGATTTTTGTTGGATATAAGGTTGGAATTCATTTGTTTCTTGGTGAAATTTTTTAATTTAATTATAAGAACCCCAAAACATTTATGGTTTGATGTTAGCCCCGAATTAGCTTGGGTTTTACCCATTCTTGAGGGTTATGATTCCTTGATCAAGTATGAATATTTGGTTTATCTTGAAAATGTAATTTTCATAAATGGGACCCATATGGGATTTTATGGTTATTTTTCGACCCAAAGTACAATGGTGGAATTTGGGTATCAATGTTTTTTAATGATGAGTAGAATATGTTTTTCATCGCTTGGAATTGTGAAGAGGTTTATGGAAAGGGAAAATCAAAAGTTTAGCAGTTTGTTCAGATTTTTTTGGCATCGTGGTAGTCTAGGTTTAAGCCCTTATTAGATTGTGCTACTTCATAGTATATTTATGATATTTTAGGTGTTGATAAATGAAATGAAATCTTGGGGTTAGCTAAGTTTTTTAGGCTATTTGTATATTGTAAGCTTGAATTAATTAGCTTGTTCCCTTGTGCTTTAGGTGAATTAGACTTCATTTCTTATGTTTAGAATGAGAACGCCTTGTATTTCTCTAATTAGGCACAATTGACCTAGTTGTTTATGTTTTAGGTGAATTCTTTTTCTTAGGTATAATTGAGGATTGTTTACATCTAAAAGTGGATTTAGTTAACTTAAGCCTAGTTTAGGTAGAAATTTGCCTAAAATGAAATTTGTGGATTAGAAGTGGACTATTAACCCACTTTCGTCTATGACAGATGTTAGCTTTGGTGAAATTTCACACTGTTGGGGCTTGTGGGAATGTGTTTCGAGGTAATAGTGATGAATCTTGATACTTGATGGTTATGTTTGTAATTGTTAGGATTGAAACCTATTGATGATGCGATTGGTTATGCTATTGATGATATGACTTATGATGATGATTATATATGTATAATGACCAATTCAACTTAGGGTATTGATCATATTATGACCGATTCAATTCCAGGGATTGCTTAGATTTCAATCGGTTCAATTTTGGGAATCGCTTATACTACACTTTTCTATCTTTTTAGAGTAAATTTGAGTAGTAGTTAAGATCGTTGATTGTTTTTATGTGGAGATTAATTTTTAGTGATAGGGTGAGATCTTAGAGTTGGAGTAACCCATATCCCTCTATTTTTATAATCAGTCTTTTTCTTCGAGAACGATGTAATATCCACTCCAGATACTCTGGTTGTATTTTCTTATTACTAGATACTCTTATACTGGCTCTACCAGGTCTTGGGATTGGTATCTTGTATGTAATGCTTTTAGCTATTTAGAATCTTTATTTATTTATAATGTTTGCTCTTTTTTTTGGCCAATGTTTGTATTTCCTATCGAATTAAACCATTGTGTTAGCTTCGGGTTACAATTTGTCTTACATATTGGTGGGATTTAGTAGGTTCCATTATGAATCATAAATTATGATAAATTTGTATAAAAGATTAGGTTTCACCGATATTATTAAGATAAGCAAAATTTTCTAGCAGAGTCCTGGAAATTGAAATGATGACATCCATTTCCTATCTTTGGGAGGCTATGGGACATTCATAGGAATTTTTTACCTTTTTAATTTATATCGTGTTAAGAGTTTGAGTTGGTTTGTAGAGGTATTTCTTTGACTTTACTCTTTTGAAGATGGCTTGGACAAGTGCTAATTATAAATGAGATGAAGGTCCCAAGACCAAGCATAGAGATCCTACTCCTATTTTTTTATGACCTAGAGGTCGTGGACAGCCGCGTGATGTGTCCCCAGCTAGGGGCAAAGATAGGCCTCCTTCGCCAGACCCTATTCCCACTTCTACGACATAGATTCTACTACCATAGCCAGTGGTGGACCATGGACCAGTTTTCATGACCTGAGACTACCCCTATTCATAACATAGTGCTTAGCACCACAAGTGGTCCCAAGCTTACCCATGGTACTATCATAATGCATGAGAAACTGATTAAAAACATATATAAATGTAAACTGAGTGAACAAAAGCATAATCATGACATAAGCTATTTAAATTCATTATTGTTCATAGTTTACAATATTTTAATATGAAAGAATGGGGAACAAAAACTACATAAATAACTCTAACTAACTTTCTATAAAGCCTCTATTAGTATAAACTATAGGTAGTTAGGACATGACCCCGACCTATCCCTAATAAATACATAATAATAAGAAAATAAATTATACGAACTGCAACTAACTTAAGTCCTCCAAATATGAGAACTCATCCCCTGCTTGAGGAATGCTATGATCTGCTTGGCTATGATCGTGTAGTAAGCACTTGAATCTACATCACATAAAAAATGTAGGCAGAAGAGGTATGCTATAAGTATTTTTGAATATACTGAGTATGTGAGAGATGCATTAGTGATGAAAATACTTAAAAATATGCTTTAAGACTAATCAAATAAGCCATTTTCTAAAATATGCATTTATAACATGTTTGTACATAAAAATAGTAAGGCGCAGTAAAATTTCTAAATCATAAGCTAAAACATTTCTGTGAATTAGAAAGTGGTAGAAACATGAATATTATATTTAATCTCAAGTTAAAGATGAATATGTTGTAAAACTATATTATGATTCATGTATTAATACAGGGTCTTAAACATTGGAATATGAAGTTACACAATAACCACGTATAAACATGTACTGTATAAAACTAAATAATTGAATAATATAATACAAGTTCATGCATATCTAAACTAAAACATGAGATAAATATAAATTGACGACTGTGGGAGCTAATATTAATCGACATGCCCTAGTTGAGCTAATCGAGGTCCAACCTGTAACACCAGTTTGAAGGATGATCCAACCTTTCCAAGGATACCAACAATGCCTGGCATGAATCTACTATTCTAGTCTCGAAATACTAGGGTGTACGTTATCTACTAGCGGGTGACCCCTCAAAAAGTACATGTGCCATGTAGTTCTAGAACTTAGGGACTTCTACTATAGGTCTAAGTCCTCAACTGGTGGTGAGCCTTCATCACAAGGTTAATTCAGTGATAAGTAATACTCCCAACTAAACTGACACTTATAACTAATATATGATCAACATGATCTGATAATGATATATGCTCGACTTAGTATTATTCTAAATTTAACAACATAAGCATGATCTAAATGACTCATAAAATGTAAACTACTATATGAATGGATTTCCTTAGTTAATAGGAGTTCATAACCTATCAGCTCAGCAATAAAATTGTAGATGATAATATTGAAAGTTGATCATAGTTGAGAATTTCATAAATAATGCCAAAAAATTCAACAAATACCATAATAATGGAATTCATGAATTTGAATATGGGAAGATGATATTCTTATGGGAAAACATGTATTCATGGTTTAATTACAAAATAAACTGAAGATATTTAGAAAACCTCATATAGCTAGATCATATGCTTGAAATCTTAGCTAATATCACGTAAAACATGCTTGGATTTTAGAATAGCATGAATGATATGATATGGGCATAAGAAATCATGTATAATCATTAAAACATGCTTAAGAGTGAAATTTATATCATGGGGGATTAAATTTAAGCTTGGAGTAATAATTGGGTAAAACCCTAGTTTATCAAGATCATAAAATTCATGAATAAAATCATAATTTGGGAATGAGGATGAAAGAAGATCCTCACTGAATACCCACATATCTGATTACTTTCGATTCCTAAATTAAAGTTTTGAGGCTTTGGACTTGGAGAAGAAAAACCCAAATTTCTTTCTTTGTAGAAGTTAAAATCTAAATGTTTCTTGAGAATTTTTGGTGTTGAGGTGAGAATGTGAGATTTAGGGTTGTTTTTTCTTTTTGCTCAGCCTTAAAATAACTTAAAACGATGTAGTTTTGGGGGTTAAATGAGTGGGAAAAGGACAAAACATCCCTTAGAAACCTCCTGGAAGTCACCTGGAAGTAGTCGCAATAAAGTGACTTGAGTCGTCATCTGAAATCAAATTTCAGATGCTACTGCCAATTACGACACCCTTCTAAGACCCATAATATCTGAGTATGAGTCGTAGTCTAATCAACCTTGACAATGCTTCAGTATTTTTTCCATAACTTTTCACCCCAATAGTGGATACAGTGAAATTGGTGGCGTTGGAAAGATAATTCAATTATCTATCCGATGGTGGTTCTTGAGCTAAAATATTCATACTAAATGAAAAGTTATGCTCGTTCGAAGATGACTATAGTTATGTTCTTCATAAGAATTTAATTGTAAAGGACTATTTTGACTAGTGTAAAAGCTAGGAGCTATTTGAAACCATAATATTTGTCTAAATAACTAATAAAACTACCAAAACATGATGTTTTATGTTTTCCTAAACTTAAAGAATGGTTCAAATATTGTCTTGGATTTTTTGGGTTTAACAATATCTCCCCCTTAGGATCATTCATCCTTGAATGAAGAAATTCTTGGCTTAAAGCAAAAGAAAAGAGGTGCAAACCCCCAACAACGAACTCTAAGAGCTGAATATAGACATGTTGAGCAAATTTTCACTAGAAACATTACTAGTTTGAAAGTTTATGAACTCACTAGTATTGCCCGACTAAATTTGGAAGTTGGAAAGCTAAGATGATACTAATTTCTAAATCTAGATATATTTTATGGTTGGGAATGATTTATATTTAGAGTAAGGACTCAATTGAATTCAAAATTAGAATGAATGCAAAAAAATCACCCCATGGAATAGCATATTCATGAAACTCTAAATAGTAAGACTATATGAAAAAAATGGAAAACAATGAGAGGTTATCTATTTGATTGGTAAACTGAATTGCTGGCTATACAGATTTGCTCATACTGAAAGGTTATAACTCAAGTGATGTATCCCTAGCCTAAATAGATATTTAGAACTGCAAAGTGATATTTAATGAAATCCAATTTTTAAGTGTCAATGGAAAAGGAATATTAGTTACTTTCAACACTCCATGTTTCAAGTTATTATAACATTAGGGAGTAAAGAATTTTGGGTATGATCCAAGTGATCTATCCGAAAAAGGAATTGCAATATGGCTACAACTCTATAACATGAAAGATAGGCATATAAAATATAAGCTGGGATAGAATTACTATGCCTTAGGCAATGCAACTGCTAACTCTCAAGCTTGCCCATACTTCTCAAATACTCCCTCAACTACACTGTAGCTCTTTAACACTACACTTCATTTGACGCCACTTATAATATTCAAATAGGTATTGAGAACTCCTTCTACGAAAGTCTGAGTTAAACTAAATTCTTTCACCATGTTCAAGCCTAACTCAAAGTCGTAAGGTACTACACATAACACAATAATAATAGTATAAACCATAAATTCAATATTATATGTGTTTTTAGAGCCCTTATATCAAGAATAATACTCCTTACAAATTGAACAACCAACTTCAACCTCTTACTATGAATTCACTCGCGCATAATGCATTTATTGACTTATTTATCAACATGATATTCAAGCCTATCATTATGACCCCATATGAACTTCTAGGCAACCAGCTTAAATAAAAATTTTCCCATATTCTCTAATACCTCTATTAATTATAACTTTTATGCTCTATATCCAAGAAGGCACACATAAAATTCTAAACTATGTATGACATATACCAAAAGCTTTGCCTCAATCTTACTTCACACCTATAGCCTTTGATAAAACAAGTATACAACAATCTTTCCTTAATGAGAAATATTTACTCTCTCCCATCTAAACCATTTTTCATCCTTTTTCATCACCATAATTTTTACATAAGGAGATGAAATAAAGCATGGAGGATACTATACATAACTTTGACACTTAACTGAGGCCTGAGGAATAGAGTATCAAAGGCATGGATTCATTTAAGAGATCTAAATTGAGGACCTACATGCTATAATATGAATTTTAACTAGTCATTTAGTGTGTACCATGAATTATGGGAGCTAATCATACTATAAATCATGAGTACATGAGTCATGAGTTTCATGAATAGAGATTGGAATTAATATTCATAGAATATGATTTATACTTTTTAGTGAACTGACACTCCTCATACTAGGAACTGGGAGCGTACATGATTCTATGTATAGTGCATGAATATGAGCTATGATCATAAAGCTGACTTGTAAGGCATAAGTAGATATCGTAATGACTAAATTACACTGAGATAAGAATGGGTCGAGTATCTTTCTCCCCTAGTATTTTTCTAGAACTCAGTAAAATCTAAAAATGTGATGTGTTTCCTTGTTCTATCATCTCCGCCATAGATTTAAGCCATCGTTCTAAGTTTGTTAATTTATGCAATAAACTCTGAGTTGAACTGCCATTGCTCTACTATTGAGTTTGGGATATAATTAGTACTCATATATGCTAAAGTAATCCTGAAGGACTATTTCATAAAGTGTAAAACCCGTTGCTAGTACTTTCTCCTATAATACAACTGTTAACTTTTATAGAGTTCTGAATTGTAGCAATTCACAGAGTTTAGACTTTTTCTTTCTAGTATTCAAAACTCTTCTTTCTATAAGCTTGACCATCAACAATTCAATCATAGATTCTAAAACTTAATATTGATGGCCAGAAAACTTCACAAACACTAATACCGAATTATTAATACTATATAAGAATCATAAACGCAAACCTACACTAATCTTTTTCAGTATACTCAACCTTACGAATCTTCTCTATCTTTCTAGTCAATGCCTGATCTCTATCATTACTAAAGCATTAACATACTCAAAGTCCCCCTTAACTGGTAATATATCTCAAAGTTCTATTTAAAGAATCTACACAATACCCTTCTGTCTCCAAGGATACATAATCTACTCAATTCAGTTAAACTTTATCCCTATTTTACTGTTGCTACACTTCTAGGCTCATTCTCCAAACTATAGGTCATACCATCATAGAATTTCTAAGAAGGGATCTGGGTGAACATTGGACATTGGCTCAATGCATGATTTTCATAAATAAGAATGAACTCTTTTAAAGTTTCAAAATTAAAGGAACTAATGGGATCCTTTTGAGCTAGCATGTAATCTTATAAATTTCTGCAGGGGCTGTTTGAGAAAACTATCTTAGTAGGAATTTAAGCTTGACTATTTCTATTACCTCAAAAATATGGTAGAGTTGGCATGTATGGAGAAATGTAAGAATATATATTAGTTTCTTATAGAATATCTCTACTACAAAATTTAAGATATGAAAGAAGCAAAATATTTACTTAATCTCATGTGGCCTCTCAAAGGAAAGTACAAGCATCTCCATACGACTTCATAAGAATCTACTAGACACGACTTCATTGACACCCTAGGGAAGTTGAACCTTTTGCTCTGATACCAAGTTTGTCAAAACCTGACACTACTTCCTAGTTGTAATATGGTGCTTAGAACTATAAGTGATCCAAATCTATCCTACAATACTAGCATAATGTATGAGAAATTGATTTAAAACATATATAAAAAAAACTGACTAAATGAAAGCATAATCATGACATAAAATATTTCAATGCATTACTATTCAAAGATTACAACACTTTAATCTAAAAGAATGGAGAGCTAAAAATACATATAATGACTCTAACTGACTATCTATGAAGCCTCTACTAATACTTACTATAGGTTGTCGATATGTGACCCCTAACTATCACTAATCAATACATAAGAATATGAAAATAAAATACAAAAATTGTAAATGACTTGAGTCCTAGAAATATGAGAACACATCCCCTCCTTGTTGAATTCTTTGATCTGCATTTCTATTATCCTGTAGTAAGCACCTGAATCTACATCACATAAAGAATCTACGTAGAAAAGGTATGCTATTAGTACTTTGGAATGTACCGAGTATGTGAGCTATACATTAGTTATGAAAATACTTTAAAACATACTTTAAGATAAATGACATTAGACATTTGTTGAAATATGCAATTACAACATGTCTGTATGTAAAAAGTGTAAAGCATAGTGATTTAAAAACTATAAAGTATAGTAAAATTTCTAAATCATGAGCTAAAATATTTTTGTGAACTAGGAAGGAATAGAAATATAAATACTATATTTAATCTACAGTTAAAGATGAATATGCTTCAAAACTATACTGAGTGTCATATATGAATACTTGGTCTGAAACTATGGAATATGAACTAATGCAATGGCCAAGTATAAACATATACTGTATAAAATTGAATAACTGAATAACTAAATACAAGATCATGAACATCTAAATTGAAACATGTGCTTAACATAAACTGAGGAATACAGAGCTAACATTAACCTATATGCCCCAATTTGAGTTAATTTGAGTCCAATCTATAACACCAATTAGAAAGGTGCTAGTGCTTGTCAAAGGGTACCAATAATGGTTGGAATGTATCCACTAAATTGATGTCCCGAAGGACTAGGATGTCAGTCCTATACTGGAGGATGACCTCTCATATCCTATGGTGGCAATGTAGTTCTGGAACTTAGGGAATTCTACTAATGGTCTTAGTCCTCAACTTGCAAGTGCTAAGTACTACTCTAACTTGAACTGACATTTATAACTGATATATGATCAACATGATCTGATAACTGATATATTCTCAACTTGGTAATATTCTGAATTTATCAACATAAGTATGGTCTGAATGGATCATAACATGTAAACTAATATATGCATAGATTTCTTAGGTGTTAGATGTTCATAACCCACCAGTTCTTTCTAATAAAATAGTACCTAATAGTCTTGAAAGATGATCATAGTAGAAAATTCCATGAATAAAGCCAATAATTAAACAACAACCATAATAAGGGAATTTGGGATTTTTAACATGGGAAGATTTTATTCTTATAGGAAAACATGTATTTGTGTTTTATTAACAAAATACACTAACGAAATTATGGAAAACTCATATATCTTGATTATATGCTTGAAATTTTAATAATTTCATCTAAAAATGGTTGGATTTGAGAATAGCATGAATTATATGATATGGGCATAAGAAATCATGAAAAATTATTAAAACATGCTTATGAGTGGAAATTATATCATGGGGGATTGAATTTAAGCTTAGAGTAACAATTAGGTAAAGCCCTAGTTTATGAAGATCATAAAATTTAGGAATAAAATCATAATTTAGGCATGAGGATTAAAGGAGATCCTTATTGAATGCCTAAAAACTTTATTACTTTTGATTCTTGAATTGATGTTTTAAGGATTTGGATATGTAGAATAAAAACCCCAATTTCATGATTTTGAGAAGTGAAAAATCTCATGTTTCTTGGGAAATTTTGGGGTTGTCTTGAGAATGAAGGATTTAGGTTTTCTTCAACTTTTTTTTCAGCCTTAAAATAACTTAAATGATGTAGTTTTTGGGTTAAAGGAGTGGGAAAAGTCCAAAAAACCTTTAGAAATTGTCTCGAAGTCGCCTGGAAGTAGTCTCGATGACTTAGATCAGGACTCGTGAGGTTTGGGCATGAGTCTTGACTTGATTCATGGTCAGAAACCCAATTTAAGCCTCTACCACCCAGATTATGACTCCCTCTTAACGACCCGTGATATCTTAGTATGAGTCATAGTCTGGGTATCTTTGATAGTGCCTCAAAATTTTTTCCATAATGTTTCACCCAGATATTGGATTAAGTTGAAATTTATGGCGTTGGAAAGGTAATTCAATTAAAGATCAGATGGTGGGTCTTAATTCAATTCAATCTATGCAGCCCTCCCATGAGAGCTGATAAACATAGGTGCATACTGGTTATAGGTGATGCGCATACAAACATGAATGCAATAAAAAGGTACAATATTATAATACTAATGTCATAACCATCACATTCATAACCACTACGATCATCATTATTCTCATTATAATCATCCTTTGTCTTCGTCGGGTATGTATTTATATATATATGCCATGGATAGGGCTAGTCAGACTTGAACTGGTAGATATGCACCTAGGCACATTAGTACAATCATCCTTCGGCCTTGGCAGATTTCAATATCATTATCATCACATCCTCTAGCCTTGCTAGGTATCATCACATCATCATAATATTCTCTGTCTTTGGCGGGCATCATCACATCATCATAATATCCTTTGGCCTTGATGGGTATCATCATATAATGATAATATCCAAACAAATATCAATAATAGAGAGCGATCCTCATGAGGGCTAAAGTAAAGTGGAAGCCCCACGAGGGCTAATGTAAATAAACATAAAAGGGGAAGCAAGGTAGAGTATACTTCCATAATTCCTCACTCATCATCAATATCACATTATCAATAAGCATATATACATAAGATGAATACAATAACTTTCATCAGGTTTTACCAAGAATTTATTTTATCAATTTAGCATTTTCCTCCATCTAATACTAGAGAGATGTTGTATCTAGATATGATAGGTGAATAGGCTCAAGTCGTGCCTAAAAGAGTGTAAATTCATAAGTTTGTTGCCCGAAGTTAACTCTGAGACTAAATCATTATAAAAGTATAGAAATAGGTTGGAAGCTCTCATGATTAGATTGATTAGTAATTTAAAATCATAGACCAAAACTTATCTCGATCAAGTCTTTAAATATAATTATTAACCACTTTTACATTAAAACATGCATTTATTTTTATGAAGGATTCAATTTTAAAGTAGAAGGTGGGATTTAACCAGTAGCTAGTGACAATAATAATAAGATCATAATATAATCGAAATCGTATCAATAATCTATTCAATAATTGTAAATATACCAACTCTATGCATTTCATCACGAGTATTCATATATTGGAACCATGAGCATAATATATCAATAAGCTACCATCATATCCTTTACAAGGATTGACACTTCCCAGATGGTCAACTCCTATCATAACATAGCCTTAGTCCCAATAAACTGTTCGAAACAATTACAACATCATAATCACGACCTTTTATCCATACACATATCTAGAACCCATGTCAACAACATATTTATAAATCTTGTCATTTTAGAAAACCATAGAGCATTAACGAGGCATAACATTTCTATATGATAGAAAGCATATCTATAATCATATCACATATAAAAGGAATATCAATACTAGGAGGCATAATGAATCAATAAAGTATAACCCAAAACTAGGCAAAATATCATCTCTATAGGCCAATTATCATATCAAAGAGGAAATAACATCTCTAAAGGGCCAATATCTTATCTAAGAGGAATATCATCTGGATTTACCATTAATAATAATTTGAAAAAAATCATGAAATATACCATGCCATGAAGTAAACACATTCTAAAAACTCATTAATATCAACTAGGCGTAACATCTACAAGGGCCGACAAAAGTCTTGGCTTAACGTGGGAAGGAAGAAACCATTTCTCATGCTCAATTTCTATATTTAGGCAATTTATACCTAAAACTAGGCTAAGGTATCTAGTACAACTTCTTGATGTCTTATAATCCATAACAAATCCTAAAATAGGAATTGCATCTAGAAATAAGGGAATTTAAGTCAGCTTTGCTCAAACTACGATTTCAAGATCACTAGACTAGTCCAACTAAGGTTAATCATACTAACCATGATTCCAACAATTAAACCTCATCCAATACCTAGAATTATATCGTGTCCATGATACAAGTTAGTTCAATCTAGGGAGAATGCAATCGGATTCCAAAAAGGATATTAAGCATTTCAACTTACGGGTCAAAACCCTCATCTAATCCCCAAACTTTAATATTTGATATGAAGTCATTCTACCTCTAATCAAACTTAACACTTACACTCACACGGAATATATATCGTGATGCCCCAGAAAAAGTTTTCGTTAAGATCTCGGATGAAAATGTATTGAATTCTATTCTTTACCGTGATAAATAATTTTTCTGTGTGGAATTTCTGGATATGTGACCCGTCATCGCGTAGAGCATCAAATAATATTTACAACAATATGTGGATCATCCAAAATGAACACTCGAGCGATGAGTTATGATCATTTTGATCTAACCGTGAATAATGGTGAATAGTAACTGTGCAGGAAAAAAATACTAAGGCCAGATGAATTTTAGGGTTAACTTCAAATGATCATAACTCCTTGAACATAATGATCTGGGTGAGATACTATATATCAACGGAACTCTCTAAAAGTCCTCTTTCCAATGAAATTAGTTTCATCCAATTTGGACATCGGAGCACAAAGTTATGGTCGATCTACTTCAGCCTATCAAAAATAGTCCACCAAAGGACAGATTTGACATTATTTGATTTTTAAGGGTATTTTGGTCATTCCCACTCCAATTCATCTGGGAAAACCATGGATTTTAGTCCATTAAGATCATTCAATAGCTCATTTTCCTCCAAAATTTCCTAAGGCTCAAACCCCAACCCTACTACTCCAAATTTCATCCTTCTATGACTCTTCATTAAACCATAGAAATTTCAAATTAATTTGGAATTTGAGTTGATCATGTTAAGGGCTTCGAGAATCACCCTTTATTTTCTTGAATAAAGTTTTGGAGTTGGAATTTCATATTCATCTTCTATTTTTAGATATGTGGGGCTTTTAATAAGATTATCCTTTCGATCTTGTGCCTGGTATTTTTGTTGAATTACATTGACATGAGATTTTAAATATTGTACCATGAATTGAAAATATTATTTTATATCTTATATTATTGTCCATGAGCTATAGGATTATGTTATCCGATATGTGTACGATGTTGAGATGTAATTATGTCCAAAAAGTATTTGATTGTGAGAGTATGATGATTTAATTTGTTATGCCTTGATTTATATTATCATTCCACTATTTACTTATTATGAATTTATAATTGATATTGAAAATTCTATATTCCTACTATGGGTTGATGTCTCAAGTACCTTTAAATGAGAGTTAGATGGCAAATTGTGAAATGTTGATATTGAAGTTGCAATGAGTCTTGGTATTTTCCGAATGGTTTTGATGAGTTAAATTGCTAAAAATATTATGTATTGAGTCTTCATATCCTTGTAAAAATGTCGAGTCGATTATAGTTCAATGCATTGATACCTTGTTGGTATTGAAGAAGATTAAAATGTTTTGAGCTAAAACGTGTTGAGTTAGGAATCTACAAATTGATATGATTTGATAAATAGGAAAGAGATTTGATTTGGTCTTTATGATAGACCCTTGTGATGTTGTGGTGGATTTCCTAAGGCGTTCTGATCTTGTCGGAGAGTAGTACATAGAACCGAGAGGGAAATTTGGTATTTCCCCAAACCTATGTTCCACCGTAGGGTTGTTTGATGATGATATTATTGGCCAGAGAGCCCGATTGTGATTATTGCAGTTTTAAGGTCGTACTCCCTGGTAAAGAGAATGACGCTCCCGCCAACGGGGGTTTCAAACATTGGTATTCCATGTAGCTCACGTGGGGTTGTCGGCTATAGGAAACTTCCCTATCCATAAGAGTCATGTTTATTGAAATACCGAGTCACTCTGAGTTTTGATGTGGTAAGTCAAATTACCTATGATGATCTATAATAATTTATGAGGTCTTTCTCCTACATTTCCTATCAAAGATGTTATGAGTTGCATGATTCAATGTCACTCAAGCCAGGTGTGTCATTATTATCCGTATGTACGTTTTTATGAAATTTATGATATTATTTAATTTTGCATGCGCCCCCACATACTCAGTACGTATCTTGTGCTGACCCACATATTTCTCTATGGGCTACATTCTTACCATGATGTAGGTTTAGGTATTCAGCTGCAATCGCGACAGTGATATCCAATTTCCGCATCTACGTTCCTTCAGTGGTGAGTCCTTATGGTTCGAGGACCAAGTTGCTAGTTTTAGTGTTGTTGTTTTGTGATCCCTTTGGTCTGTTGAGTCAGTTGGGGGTTTGTCCCAATGGATCGTTGATTTTGCTGTATAGAGGCTATGTTAGACTAGTGTATTGTTGGGTTGGTGTTCCATAGACATTCCATATATGTACAGTCTAACGATATTCCATGCCATGTGCGATGTGATATGATATGTACTTATATATATATATCCTTAGGGTAGCATGTATGTTGTTGTGTTAGAACCAAAGGGTAGTATTTTGGCTTAAAGGGTTAGCTTGAGGCTACATGTATCCTTGGGTATCGTGTGGCATCTCGGGATGATATTCTGGGTTGTTACAATATCACGCATCATCTTATGATGAAGAGTAGATAGAAGCCTACCTTAAAGTTGAATTGTAAATCCTTAATTCATTCGCCAAAAGGTCATCTTCATTTAACAAGCCCAAAATGCCATTACACTATAAAAATCATAATCTACCCATCAATACAAGAATAACGATACCTATATTACACCATTATGCTTTGAGTAATAAAAAATGACACCAAAAATCACAAGTGGGTCCCACTTACGAAGATAATATTTCTGTGGTCAACCCAACGTTCATACATGAAAGAGGAATTATAAACCTCAAGAAATAGGTAAAAACCAAGAAAACTTTGGGCTAAAATCAAGCTCTTAGAGGATTTGGGGTATTGGATAAAAAACCAAGAAATTCATCAATAAAGTGATGAAATATTACCTTAATTTGGATTATAATACTGATAGTAGACGTTTTGTAAGCTCCCAAGTCACCCACAAGACTAAATTTTGATTTATCTTATCCATTTAGGGTTGAGAAAATTACCAAAATCGCGACATTGGGGTATATTTATAGCCCCTTCATGTAAAGAGATGTCTCTATCGCCATCCCTTGGATCATGGTTGCCATTATGCGATCTCTATTCACATTGTGCAATCGTCATAGGTCTGTTACAATGACCCTTGTACGATCGCAATGCACTGGCACCAGCACCAGCAACTTGGAAAGTTTTCCATGTTTCCAATAGCACCTCAGGATTCATTCGAAATCCGATTTTCATAAATAAACTATGTAATCTGACTAAATTTGACATTATGGATGCGTTGGTAAAGTTGGATTCTCCATCCAAGGTTGTTTTGACAAAATATGGGTCCCACACAAACATTAGCAATTTTTTAACTTTCCGACCAATAGGTTGAAATGAGCTTTGCTGCATTGGGACTCAAACCAAAGGTTGACCTATCCTAAAATATTTATTACAAAGTTGCTAGCGCAGTCAGAATTCACATCCAAGATCATTTTATTAATTTTTTGATCGGTGGCTATTTGGAACAAACGAATACTTTCAAATAGGGAATTGACTTTATAAACCAAACAAATTACCCGGTAACCAAACTGTTAGTACACGCAAGTCATAAATGGCTTGGGGAAGATATTGAGAAGATTAAACACCCAAAATTAATGGAATTATACAAAATAACCGAAAGGGTCATTACAATATCTACTACTAAAAGGACTTTCATCCTCAAAATTCAATGGGTATAAAGAATCTCAAAATCACAAAAGGATAAGGTACTGAGCACGCATGCTCCGAGCATGAATTCCCAGATAATCTCCACAAAGAGACAAAAATTCTAAGTGATTACGCTATAGGTATCCCCTCTCAAGCACCACTCTCACTTCACTTCCAAACAGTCAAAATTTAAGCTCAACCACTAGCTGGCCTTTAACTAAACTAAAAAAGGTTTATGCACGCACATCTGAACCACAACACACTGATACCATCTCAACATCCATACAAATCAACAAAGGCTTAGCCAATCCACAAACACAAAGACATGAGTCATACAACCGACTACAAATCTGACCATGACCTTGTTTTACTATTTCACACCTACTATCTTCTCCAAACAAAGAGGAAAATAACCCGAGTCTCTTCCATACAATCTCTTCACATAGAACTCAGAGAACTGAAGTTGATCTATTGAAAGTCCATATAGCAAACATAAGAATAAGCCTATATCGAATTAAAATCATGTATACTACTCCCACAGAATATATCAACAAAATTCTAAAATAAAACTACAAACTCAAGCTCAAATCTAAAAGAACCAATAACGGGTCCATGGGTAATCATTTGAACAATTATCAACTATGATTCATTCAAAGTCGAGAAGATAAAATAGGCAACTATAGAGTAGGGTCAATAAGCCTATAAATGAAATCTAAGCTAATATAAATCTAAAACAAAGGTTGTAATCAAACTCTATAATTCCAAGCTAGAATCTCAACACCAAGGTTGAACTGACTGATCAAAATGACCCAAACCAAACCAAAAGATGGGTAGGCATTCATACCAAATTTATCATAACTTCCAAAACGTCATTCCAAGGTATCAAATAAAAATTGAGCCAATAAGTCTATATGAATGGAAACTACTCAAATCGACTTATGTGTACAAATCTAATATATCTAAGCTAAAAATCACACATAGAAACAATCGTAACTTAGTTGAGGAAGAAAATTGCCACGCGAATAAACCAATAACTAAAAACACAATAACCAACTCTATTTCACATAGAGGGCACAAAATGTAGCCACAAAGTTAAGACCATGTAAAAGGCTAAATTACCAACTGAAAATTCAAATAACCTACACCACAACTTCTGGAGGACATGAACTATAAGAACATGCTCAAAAATCCCCAAGCCCAAAAATCATAACAATAAAGGAAAAAACTCTAGCAACTCAGAGAAATGTAAATTTAGCTAGAGGTAACCAGTCCGATACTCCAAATCATCAAAGAATATCCATAGGCACATATCATTAAGGAGAAACACTCCATCAATCCTCATTAGGCCGAACAAACTTTGGAATGAGAACTTCCAAAATCTACCCAAGAATCACATCCTCAAAGGAGAAATATACTAACATCCAAACCAAGGTTAAAGTCAAGGCCACCACCCAAAAATCAACAACTCAAGATAAAGAACTTCGAATTTGCTGCCTTAAGAAGCTATCATAGGAAAGGCCACCGGCCTTTAACTTTCTTATCTACTTAAGACAAAACCATATCACAACAAGAAATGAGTATCCAATCTCTACTCTAATACCAAGGGATAACCATCACAAGGGAACGAACCCCATAGTTCTATGAGATAAACCCATGGCATCTAAATCTTAATCTCAAAACAACTATCGGGGAAAAAATAGCCACAAATTATGAATGGACCCGAAACTAGTCAAGCTAAAAAAAATAAAAGAATAAGAAGGGATAGACGATGCAACAACCTTGACATCCCAGTAGATAAGAATATGAATCTCAAACTCAATGACAGGCAATATAATTAAATTGGCAATTTTAGAGCCATATAGAACCATAGATGGTCAACCTACCTTCGATACCACAATACATTCCTGAATCAATCTAACACAGCTAACCAAGTAGCAAAATAATCAACCTCATCGCACTATGCAAAAAAATCATCAAATTAGGCTATATATAATCAGTCTACTACATAAGATCATAAAGACTGAAATTCTAACTAGATAACACTAGTCTAAAAAGCTACCAAACAATGATCAATTACATAGACTAATAATATCAACAATATCAATAACCTCAAGTAGTGATAGAAACATTAACAATAATATCAACATTAAGACAATGAATAGATAACACAAAATGAACATCAATATTATGTACCGCTCAAGGGCTACAATAAGGAAAATGTGGCAAGATAATAAGACTACAACCAAAAATCTACACTTATAGGGAGCAAATATTAATAGAGATCTACCCCATCCACTATTAAAAGAAATAAGCCATAGATGTAGTAATCTAATCATGAATTCAATAACAAGGAACACAAAAACTAACATGAACTCATGAAGGCATATAATAATTAATGGGTATGAAACCCCCAATACACATAATGAAATGATAAATGCTGAAAAATATACGCACACTAATGACAGTGAAATTTGTAACGTCATGCTTAATGGATATAAGGGAGAGTAAATCTGAATTGGTCTAAACTCGAACCAACAATTTGAATCATTAACTAAGGTTCCAAGAGAACTACCTCTAACAGAAGATTCCACAACATTATGAGGCTGATTTTATTGAGATGTATGACTATAAATCCCATGTCAGGAACACTTTCTAGACCAGTAACTAATTTCTTTATAATAGTGACAAATTTCCTGAAGCTCTAATAACGGATAGCAACAAAAGCTATGCCCCAAATGACTGGAAAACCAAACTTGAGAGAAATCACTAGCATAAGGTCTATTGTTCCTATAATTATATCCTGACTCAGGACTTCTAGGATGAAGAGGAATGCATGCTAACTCTATCTGATCAACATCTCACATCTAGGGCGCTCTCTAAACCAATGTCTTATCTCACCACAACAAAAAAATATCTCAGATAAAATACCAATATCAATATAATAAAGAAATGGCTTCTTCTTATCACCACTATAAGTCCCAATACATGCTCCCTCTATGGCCCCTTCATAATCGACAACCTGAGAGAAAGAAGATTCAACTGCTCTCAGGATCTCTGATGCTAAATAGAGTTAGAATGATAAATATCTATTAATTCCATGCATTATGTCATGTTCTAAAGGATATAGCATAGAAAGATGCCTGGCTCAATCTATAAACCTAATCTCATACTCAAGAACTGATCAAGAACCCTAATGAAATCCAATAGACATAACTCTGGTGTATGAAATTCTTAATATTGTGAATGACTTCCATGGCTGTGAGGGATCTACAACATGACTTGGATCCCTAATGCTGAACTTAAAAGGGATGAAGTAGTAATAAGCTCAATTGGAGCCTAAGCTGGTTCCAAATCCTTTGGATGACATTGAAGGTCTTTAACATCTATCTCTAACTCTCTAGTCTGACGTTGTGCTAAAAATCTAAAAATGTTTGATGAAGTCTCATCTGTACCTGTTGACAACATAACCCATTTTGCATCTTTCATTAGGATAGAATAGAGTAATAGAATATGTATGAGGCTTATTACAATGCAAACACAAAATAAACAATCAAGAAGTGAATTTCCTAAAGTATCCCTGTTGCCTCTGAAGGATAGGTTATAAATGTCTACGCACCAATCTGTAAGACTACTAAATTGGTAACTCTTGTACTAACACACTGGTGAAACCTAGGCTCTGATACTAAATTGTCATGACCTAATTTCCTAGGTCATGGTGAAGCCAACTATAACCCACCAGTAGGTAAGATAAACCTATAATCCAAACCTGCTAGTAAAAGACTACCCAAATAGATAATAGATAAAATGCAGGATATATAAAATACTTGGTCAATTACACAATATAATCCAAACACCTGGTGGTATCAGGATGAGAGCTACTTATAATAGAAGAGTACAAAGTGAAGTACAAATGATAACAATGATATAACTCATCTAAGAATACAAGAGCTCACTCAAAGCTTCCAAACCATGGCATCTCCAAATGATTCACAACTTATCTATGAATACAATAGCTCACTTAAAGTCTCCAAACCATGGCAGCTCCACTCAATGCACACATCAACGGTGGTAAACCATACTGTGATTTATAGGCTGCAGCAGACTAGTATGAGTACTAAATAAATGGTACTCAATAGGAAACTATCAACTAAGCTCCAAAGATAAAGCAGACATCTACAATATTGAAATAGTATAGAAATTAAAGTCACATATTCTGCAATAACATAAAATAGACAATGGGATAGTAAGGATAACCTATCCTATTTATGTCCAAGAGTCTAACATATTAAGGCTAAAAAAGTGTGAAGGGTGAACAATACTATTTTATCCATACTTAGAAATCTCAACACTATACCATATATCCCTGGCCTATATATGAATAAAGGACAAAAGAAGATCATATCACCAAATATAAGGCCAGGAAATGAATATACAATATGAATAAAGGATGGAAGGGATACATGGTAATACCTTTGCTATATATACCTATATATTGATATAGAGTTGAATCAAAGTACAACCTAGATCATGATATTTTTGTTTTAAGGGCTCATTATAATTCTATTAGGATTTTGTACTAAAAACACCAAGTTTTTAATCCATTTGGTCTCATCATGAATTAATTATGCATAATAATGATATCATAAGACATAATAGGCCAGAATCATACCTCAAATCTCGATAGTAAATCAATAACCGCTCTGTCATAAGCTAGACATAAAAAATAAGCATAATAATGATAATTACAATATCTTTAACAACACGAGTAACTGGTTATTCTGAAAAACCAAATACCTAGATGAGCCTATACATACCCCTATCACCCTACGCTCATAAGGTTTAATCAGTGTATAATAACACAAGGCTTATTCAACATATATATCTATGCAACCATCCTATATACGCTGATAGACACAGGTGCATACTGTTGTTAAGCGGTGCATACTGTTGTTAAGCGATGCATACTCAAATATGAATGCAATAGAATCGACAATATTATAATACTAACATCATAACAATCAATATCGAAACCATCATTTTTATCATCATCATCCTCATCATAGATAATTCCTTGTTTAAATAGATGGTTTATGTTAAACTTCTTTTTATTAGGCTTAAAAAGGGCTATATAGCTCTCTATATAAGGTAAAGGTCCTGGGGGCCCGATACTGGAAACCATATTTGCCAATGTAGGGGTCTTTATGGCTGCATGCATAGTTCAGACTTGTGTATATATATATATATATATATATTGGATTGGCTGTGGTCAAGGTATTCCATGGATCATTCTTAGATTTTCCTAGTTTGTGCG